>NC_052324.1:0-52500 GCF_016432855.1 Salvelinus namaycush | reverse complement strand
TAACCAAGTGTTCTACTCTGCTAGCCAGCACCTCACCTAACCAGGTGTTCTACTCTGCTAGCCAGCACCTCACCTAACCAGGTGTTCTACTCTGCTAGCCAGCACCTCACCTAACCAGGTGTTCTACTCTGCTAGCCAGCACCTCACCTAACCAGGTGTTCTACTCTGCTAGCCAGCACCTCACCTAACCAGGTGTGCGTTACTTCCACCTCCATAAAACATATTTTGCTAAACATTTGTTGATAATGCCTACAAGGTATGCAATTTAAAGAAGCAAATATTGCTTTGAAGAGATTTCCCAATTGTACCCTTGTTGAAATATAGTACATAGACCTATACATATCAAAATATAACCTACTCAGCCTTAATATATTATCTGATTATTGTAACCATAGTATTCTACACTATTCATATAGCATGTCCTTTTTCAGGGACCCATCCTGCTGCTTTTCCCCAAAGGGGACTTATGATTTATGTTTGGAGAGGTCCAGCTCAGCCAGCTAGCCCAGCCTGACTGAGGCTGTGTTTTCACAGAGGCTCAGGCCAGACTGTGGGGGCCCTATTTTCAAACCCAGGTGCTTTGTAAAGAAAACCACCAGCAGAGGCCCAACACCTGCCCAGCTGGCCCTGGTCTCCTCCACTGTCAAGCCATGCAGGGAAAACCATACATACTGGCTCATATTGCTCAGACCTGGTTGTATGCTCCAATCATATAGCTATAAAAATAATATAGTCATCAAATGCAACTTCATAAAAAAGGCATCCTACACATTTACAATGAAATATACCATACTAACTGTTAAGAGTGTAAACCAAGTGCCATAGGAAAGTGTCATCATTTTTTAACTGTAACTGTGTAAAAATATATATAGAAACATTGCAGGGGAATCCTGTCTCTCTTTGAGTCTTTGTGGTTCACAGAGCTGGGAGCAGAGGAGAACATTGGCATTCCAGAGGCAGGCAAAGCCCTTCAGACAGCATCGCTGTTAGGATGAGTCAGCCTGACCTCACCTCTCAGTTTGGAGACAGCAGCACAGAGGAGTTTTGACTTCACAGAGATGTTCAGCAGTGGGTCAACCACAGAAGAAGTGAGGGCTTTTAGTGATTGGTCACAAGAATCTGAAAACAGGATATAACAGTCAGATGCCTCTCAAACCAAGCGCAATATTATTTGATAAGTAGGTATGAGCAAGTCAACTGTATGACTTTCACAGATACAAAAATGTAATGACCCTGTCGAAGCACGCATACACACACACACACACACACACAGACAATCCTCAAAATATCACTCCAAAAGCTCAATTTCAGAATAAAAAAAGCTATGCATATATGTATGGTTATAATAATTACATCCAATATATCTTCCAAAATCTTATTTCCATCATTGGTAATTCTGCAACACAGGAGTAATGAAAGTATTATGCAGCTGTGACAGCGGTAGCTCCCCGTCTAACCCCTCCCCACCCCCCATGCAGAACCTCCTTGGTTCCGTTAGACTGTTGTACAATCAAAGTGGAGGGAAAAATATAACTTTGTTTCTGTGGTGTGATGGAGACAGGGGAGGCAGGGTAAGGGGAGGGCACTGTTAGAGGCAGCCTACCCCAGTGCTTTTTATTTGTCATAATATCTGAAAATATGAAAACTCAGTTCAATATTTAAAGCACAGCAATTAACATAAAGATGTTTTCAATGTTACTCTTTTATGCCATAGTTGATCTTTGTCCACATTTTTTATATTGAGCTATAAAAAATGAAATATTGAAGTGAAAATATTGAGCTGGTTATGATGTTCCCTGGTTAAAGAAACAACAAATAAAACCTCAAACAGCTTAGAGCAATAGGAGACAGAACCCTCTAGCCAGAGACGTGAGAATCTGAAGTTAGACATACTGTTGTACTGTCTGTGGCAGTTTCACACTTGAGCCCAAGCTTTTAAAAGGGGCATATTGCCTACTGTACCAGTGCACCATGGGAGGGAGTGGGGGAATAAATAAATGGGTGTATAAATGAGTACGCCGGTGATTGAGTGAAGAAATAATTGAGGGAGTAAATTAACAAAATGTTTGAGTGAGCGAGCGAGTGAGCGGTCAAGATATTGACTATGTGTGTGACTGAGTAACCAAGTAGATCTGAGAGCCACACACTTATGGCAATCCAAACAAACAGCTGTCAGTGATGCAGTGTTCCCTCACCGTGGGCCCTGGGAAAAGCCCCATCAGCCCAATGAATGAGGCCATTCTGCCCCTGCACTGCCTCTTATTAAAATCAATTAATGATGGGGTGGAAGGCCCTGTAAAACCTGACTTGTTGGGCTCTGGGGGTTTCTGCAACACGTTGCCTTTCTGGATCATCTATACCATATGGAACCTCCTCAATCGTGGCCCATAATTCACTTTTACGACGGCTTCATTGGCTAATGACGCTGGTTGCATGAGCAGTGAGCAAGAGAGTGTTTCTGTCTGTCTTTGGTTGTCAATTCTGATATATCTCTCTCTCTCTCAATTCCCACTCTGCCTCCCTACCTGTGTAGTGATCCACGCCTCATCTACACTACTGTTTATGAAGGAGGGAGAGAAGGCTTCCTCACAGGAAGAGTAGAGGATGCTTCTTGGTACAAGAGCAGGGAGGAGTTTTTCCCCCAAGTCATTTAACTACTGAAAACGAAACACCTTGAATGGTTTAGTGTACTGTAGTCCAAAATCAAAATCATGTCGTTGTCACAACTCCCTTGGATTTCTGGAGAATTTTAGCTAGCTAGTTGGCTACAGTAGGCCACTTTGAAGGCTTCATTATACTCAAATTAGACAGCACTGAATATTATGTTGCTATTATCTCTCTGTCAAAGTTTTCCCCTCTAAGGACTGGATAATCTTTTCATAATGTCCTCCCTCAAAATGACCGGTCCTGTCCAGTAGCCTACACTCTCCCTTTACTGACAGCTGGAGATGCAATGTCACCCTCTTCCATGGCTGTTATCTACAAATACATTTGGAGACCGTGTTTTTAATTTACAATGATTACATCAAGATTCTTTGTGATGTTTTCTGTCCTCAGCTTGAATGCAGATGAAGAGAAAGGTCCCAATGAATGTCCCAAGAGACTAAGCAAATATCCTATATGCTATCCTATATATCATCATCTTGAGCATATGGAGGGGGGACGGAACGGGGGGTTGGACTGCAAATTGACCGCAAGAAGCACAAACAGTATAATGTTTGACTAAAACATAATTATTTCAAACCTTGCTTACATTTGTATATGATCCTGTCGTTTCTCTCTATAATGCCTGAGAAAACTTTGGAACAGATTTCTTAATTTAAAATCACTTGGAGGTGACTTCCTGGTGTTTTTTTACAGTCTTTAATGCCCAACAATGAAAATTCCACAAACAAAAAAAGTATTATTATTATTTGAGCAATTTGAGCAATGTTGCTAGCAGAATGATTGCAGTACTAGCCTTTACAGCCAAATATCACATCAGAAATGTCAAAATTATAAATATTGATATGGCCAGCACTGTAGACCATTTCTGCCCTCTTGCTGCAGCTTTAGCTAATGTCGAAATAATAGAGAAATGCTGTGAAAACCAGAGTGCGGTAAATGTTCTAAAATGTTTTGTCACCAGTGTTTGTTTTGTTGAAATGTTTAGTCCTCACACACTGTTGCTTCTATGGCACTAATCTGGTGAGCACCTTTGGAGTTCCACCCAAGGAAGACATTTGATTGGTTTGATGTGTTGCGAGGTGTCACTGATTTACATCGGGTTCTGAGCGCTCTTTAGCTAATTTCTGGCATGGAACTTCCCCAGGCTTCCCGCTTTAGGGAAGCCTGGTTCGCGATGAGGCTAGGTTTAGTATAACATCGGAGGAAAAATGGTGGCTCAAATGATGAATCATCCAGCAACATTTGATACAGAATCTGAACAGCTGACTGACTGACCGTCTGGGAGTGAAACAGATCACAATCTCTGTGAATTCATCCCATCCCTGGCCTGCACTTTCATTTTCTCTCTTTGCCTCTTTGTGCCCAGCCTGGTCTCATAGACTAGACATAACATCGTAAATGTAAATCCGGGAAAACGCATTTTAGTATGATACGTTATGTTTGGAATGGTTACATAAGACAGATGGTTACTTAAGGCAAAAACAATAGTGGGGTGGTTGGTCAGGGTGGATTAGGCCTGGCTCGCAGTCAGTACTCCAATTCATCCCAAAGGATGAGGTCAAGGCTCTGTGCAGGCCCGTCAAGTTCTTCCTCACCAATCTCAAACAAATAATTTCTGTATGGACCTCGCTTTGTGCACGGGGGCATTGTAATGCTGAAACAGGAAAGGGCCTTCACCCAAACTGTTGCCACAAAGTTGGAAGAACAGAATCATCTAGAATGTCATTGTATGTTGTAGTGTTAAGATTTCTCTTCCCTGGAACTAAGGGGCCTAGCCCGAACCATGAAAAAAAGCCCCAGACCATTATTCCTGCTCCACCAAACTTGACTGTTGGCACTTATCATTGGGGCAGGTAGCATTCTCCTGTCAATTGCCAAACCCAGATTTGTCCATCGGACTGCCAGAGGGTGAAGCGCGTGATTCATCATTCCAGAAAACGCGTTTCCACTGCTCTGGTCCAATGGCAGCAAGCTTTACACCACTCCAGCCGTCACTTGGCATTGTGCATGGTGATCTTAGGCTTGTGTGCGGATGGAAACCAACTTCATGAAGCTCCTGACGAACAGTTCTTGTGCTGACGTTGCTTCCAGAAGCAGTTTGGAAGTGAGTGTTGCAACCCAAGAACAGACCATTTTTACTCCCTACGCTCTTCAGCGTTCTGTGAGCTTGTGTGGCCTACCACTTTGCAGCTGAACCGGTGTTATTCCTAGACGTGTCTACTTCACAATAACAGCACTTACAGTTGACCGGGGCAGCTGTAGAAGGACAGAAATTTGACAAACTGACTTGTTGGAAAGGTGGCATCCTATGACGGTGACACGTTAAAAGTCACTAAGGCCATTTTACAGCCAATGTTTGTCTATGGAGATTGCATGGCTGTGTGCTCAATTTTATACACTTGTCAGCAACGGGTGTGCCAAATCCACTAATTTGAAGGGGTGTCTACATGCTTATGTATTTAAAGTGTATGAAACATTTAACAAATTTGTAACATATTGTACATTTGCAAATTCGTAACATATAATTCAAATTGTAATTTGTAACATATCATACAAAATGGATGATTGACATCCACAAATGAATACATACCATATGAAACGTACGGAGTGTCTCGGATTTACGTACAGAATAATACGAAATGCTCTGAGACCAGTTTGTTTTGCCAGGCAGTTGAGGAGGTGCACTTTTGAATGTCATACCGTTAATTTCCTATTCGGGGGGAAGCAAATGTTTTTAACACGTTTCCTTTTATTTTTTCATTACCCTCAAGTTCGACATAGTGCATTCATCCACACGTCTGAATACGCACATGTGGACAAAAACATGCGCACACCAGAGGAGGCTGCTGAAGGGAGAACAACTCATAATAATGTCTGGAACGGAGGAAATTAAATAGCATCAAACCCATGAAAACCATATGTTTGCTATGTTTGATACCATTCCATCGATTCCATTCCAGCCATTACCACAAGCCCGTTCTTCCCAATTAAGGTGCCACCAACCTCCTGTGGCGCACATGCACATGCACACACACACACACACACACACACAGGCACAAACATGCACACGCACACATGCACGCACACACTATCTCTCTCAAACAAATCGTTCCTCCCTGAATCGTAGTCCAATTCCAGGCCTGACAGGACCAATCTAGGGGAGATTGTTATGGAGGAAAGCGGTAGCTCTACTGGTTTAACAGAGGTGCTCCATTTACCAGCAGGCCTGAAGAAACCTGCTCTCCTCTTACCCAGGCTCCCACTGGGCGGAGAGGAGGAAGACCTGTTTGAATCTCATGTGTTTCTATAGGAGGGGCCTCTTCGCCAGACTGTGAATGACATTTGTGTGTTTTGTTGTGTTGTGTGCGGCGTTCTTATGCAGGTCTAGTGGTTTGACTCTGTAATCAGAGGTGTTTCCTTCACCATCTGGTGGTGTCAGCCCTGTCACTCACAACTCTGACACCCCGCCTAATGGCAAACACTGCAAACATGCTCACGAGGAGGTTCTGTTGGGAGGGATCACTAACAAGGTGGGAGAGAGAAAGGTTCTCCTTGGTGCTGATGAGTTTAGCTGACCCATCAGTTACTTTCTCCCTGGAAGAGCAGGACATGATAATGATTATAATAATGATAATGACATTGCAACGATGACATGATGCTAAGGTACTGTTAAAGACATTTGCTTAATGTGGGCACTGTACCTTCGCAAAGTATTCAGACCCCTTGACTTTTTCCACATTTTGTACGTTACAGGCATATTCTTAAATTGATTAAATAAAAACAATTCCTCAGCAATCTACACACAATACCCCATAATGACAAAGCAAAAATGTTGTTCGATTTTTTTGCAAATGTATAAAACAATGTATAACAGAAATACATTATTTACGTAAGGTATTATGTAAATAAGGTGCATCCTGTTTCCATTGATCATCCTTGAAATGCTTCTACAACTTAATTGGTGTCCACCTGTAGTAAATAAAAATTATTGGACATAATTTGGAAAGCCACACACCCATCTATATAAGGTTCGACAGTTGACAGTGCATGTCAGAGCAAAAATCAAGCCACGAGGTCGAAGGAATTGTCCTTAGAGCTCCGAGACAGGATTGTGTCGAGGCACAAATCTGGGGAAGGGGACCAACAATTTTTTGCAGCATTGAAGGTCCCCAAGAACACAGTGGCCTCAATAATTCTTAAATGGAAGAAGTTTGGAACCACCAAGACTCTTCCTATAGCTGGCCGCCTGGCCAAACTGAGAAATCGGGGGAGAAGGGCCTTGGTCAGGGAGGTGACCAAGAACCTGATGATCACTCTGACAGAACTCTAGAGTTCCTCTGTGGAGATGGGAGAACCTTCCAGAGGACAACCATCTCTGCAGAGCTTCACCAATCAGGCCTTTATGGTAGAGTGACCAGACGAAAGCTACTTCTCAATCAAAGGCATATGACAGCCCACTTGGAGTTTGCCAAAAGGCACCTAAAGACACTAAGACCATGAGAAACAAGATTTTCTTCGTTCTGAAACAAGAACTCTTTGTCCTGAATGACAAGCGTCACGTTTGGAAGAAACCTGGTAGCATCCCTACGGCGAAGCATGGTGGTGACAGCATCATGCTGTGGGGATGGTTCTCAGCGGCTGAGACTGGGAAACTAGTCAGGATCGAGGGAAAGATGAAAAGAGCAAAGTACAGCGAGATCCTTGATGAAAACCTGCTCCAGAGCACTCAGGATCTCAGACTGGGGCGAAGGTTCACCTGCCAACAGGACAACAACTCTAAGCACACAGCCAAGACAACGCAGGTGTGGCTTCGTTACAAATCTCTGAATGTCCTTGAGTTGTCCAGCCAGAGCCCGGACTTAAACCAGATCGAACATCACTGGAGAGACCTGAAAATGGCTGTGCAGCAACGCTCCCCATCCAACCTGACAGAGCTTGAGAGGATCTGCAGAGAAGAATGGGAGGAACTCCCCAAATACAGGTGTGCCAAGCTTGTAATGTCATACCGAAGAAGACTCGAGGCTGTAATTGCTGCTAAAGGTGCTTAAACAAAGTACTGAGTAAAGGGTCGGAATACTTATGTAAATGTGGTATTTCATTTTATTTATATAACATTTCTAAAACACCTGTTTTTGCTTTGTCATTATGGGGCATTGTGCGTATATTGATGGGGGGGGGGGGGAACTATTTAAAACTTCTTCGGGATCGGTGTCCCTTCCACGGGACGATTGAGCTAACGTTGGCTAATGCGATTTGCATGAGGTTGTAAGTAACAAGAAAATTGCCCAGGACATAGACGTATCTGATATTGGCAGAAAGCTTAAATTATTGTTAATCTAACTGCACTGTCCAATTTACAATAGCTATTACAGTGAAATAATACCATGCTATTGTTTGAGGAGAGTGCACAATTTTGAACATGAAAAGTTATTAATAAACAAATTAGGCACATTGTAACAATCTTAGGCGTAGCGGGTGCGGAGTCAGGTGCAGGAGGCACAAAGTTCTGAATAGCGCTTTAATCAGCACCGGGCAAAATAGTACATACAACGAAACTGAGCGTCATAAAACAAATGCCCAAAACAGGAAACAAACCAAGATTGCACTACCACACATACAAAGTGGGAATAAACAAGCCCGCACGAAGAGCAGGAGGGCCTACCGACTTAAATAGCCAAACTAAAAGTCTAAATGAGAAACAGGTGAAACAAATCAGACCAAACCAACAGACAAGGGAAAAAGGGATCGGTGGCAGCTAGTAGGCCGGTGACGACGACCGCCGAGCACCACCTGAACAGGAAGGGGAGCCACCTTCGGTAGGAGTTGTGACACACATTTGGGCAGTCTTGATACAAAATTTTGAACAGAAATGCAATGGTTTATTGAATCATTAAAAAACTTTGTACATACACTGGTGCCATTTAGTGGCCAAAATCTAAATTGCACCTGGGCTGGAATAATATATTATGGCCTTTCTCTTGCAAAAAATACAAAAGATCAGTTGGTTTTTTCTTTGTATTATCTTTTACCAGATCTATTGTGTTATATTCTACTACATCCCTTCCACATTTCCATAAACTTCAAAGTGTTTCCTTTCAAATGGTACCAAGAATATGCATATCCTTGCCTCAGGGCCTGAGCTACAGGCAGTTAGATTTGGGTCTGTCATTTTAGGCGAAAATTGAAAAAAATGGGTAACCATAACAAAATGTGGAAAAAGTCAAGGGGTCTGAATACTTTCCAAAGGCACTGTACTTGTCAGCATTGCATACAGTGAGTTCCAAAAGTACTGGGACAGTAAAAATGTGTTTGTTGTTTTGGCTCTGTACTCCAGCACTTGAAATTTGAAATGAGGTTACCTTTCTAGGACACACATTCTGCTAGCGGAACCCCCCCACAACATTCCGCTGAAAAGGCAGCGCGGGAAATTCAAAATATTTTTTTGAAATATGTAACTTTCACACATTAACAAGTCCAATACAGCAAATGAAAGATAAACATCTTGTTAATCTACCCATCGTGTCCGATTTAAAAAATGCTTTACAGCAAAAACACAACATATGATTATGTTAGATCACCGCCAAGTCCAAAAACACTCAGCTATTTTCCCAGCCAAAGATAGGAGTCACAAAAAGCAGAAATAGAGATAAAATTAATCACTAACCTTTGATGATCTTCATCAGATGACACTCATAGGACATCATGTTACACAATACATGTATGTTTTGTTCGATAATGTGCATATTTATATCCAAAAATCTTAGTTTACATTGGCGCCATGTTCAGAAATGCCTCCAAAATATCCGGAGAAATAATAACAGAAATACTCATCATACACTTTGATGAAAGATACATGTTTTACAAAGAATTAAAGATACACTTGTTCTTAATGCAACCGCTGTGTCAGATTTCAAAAAAACTTTACGGAAAAAGCACACCATGCAATAATCTGAGACGGCGCTCAGATATAAAAAACATTTCTCCGCCATGTTGGAGTCAACAGAAATACGAAATTACATCATAAATATTCCCTTACCTTTGAGGATCTTCATCAGAATGCACTCCCAGGAATCCTAGTTCCACAATAAATTGTTGTTTTGTTCGATAATGTCAATTATTTATGTTCAAGTAGCTACTTTTGCTAGCACGTTTAGTACACATGTCCAAACGCTCGCGCAGATCCAGGCGAACTCGGACGAAAACTTCAAAAAGTTATATTACAGGTCGAATAAACTTGTCAAACTAAGTAGAGAATCAATCTTCAGGATGTTGTTATCATATATATCCAATAACGTTCCAACCGGAGCATTCCTTTGTGTCTACAGAAGTACTGGAACGCAAGGCGATATCATTTGGAATGCGCGTGACCAAGAACTGGCACTCTGCTAGACCACTGACTGAAACAGTTCCCATCCGGCCCCACATCACAGTAGAGGCTTCATTCAACGTTCTACAGACTGTTGACATCTAGTGGAAGGCGTAGGAAGTGCAAACAAGTCCATATCTTACTGGAATTTGAATAGGTGATGAATCAACCAGCCTCAGAATTTCCACTTCCTGTTTGGAAGTTTGCCTGCCATATGAGTTCTGTTATACTCACAGACATAATTCAAACAGTTTTAGAAACTTCAAAGTGTTTTCTATCCAATAGTAATAATAATATGCATATATTAGCATCTGGAACAGAGTAGGAGGCAGTTCACTCTGGGCACGCTATTCATCCAAAGTGAAAATGCTGCCCCCTAAGTGCAGACTGTCAGATAACATTTTAGGCTATTATTATCCATATCAAGTGAACCGTTTAGAAATGACAGCACTTTTTGTACATAGTTCCCCCAGTTTAGGGGACCAAAAGATTTGGGACAAATTCACTTATATGTGTATTAAAGTAGTCAAACGTTTAGTATTTGGTCCCATATTCCTAACACACAATGATTACATCAAGCTTGTGACTCTATAAACTTGTTGGATGCATTTACTGTTTGTTTTGGTTGTGTTTCAGATGATTTTCTGCCCAATAGAAATGAATGGCAATTCATGTGTTGTGTCATTATGGAGTCACTTTTATTGTAAATAAGAATAAAATATATTTCTAAACACTTCTACATTAATGTGTATGCTACCATGATTATGGATAGTTCTGAATGAATTGTGAATAATGATGAGTGAGAAAGTTAGAGACACACAAATATCATACCCCCAAGACATGCTAACCTTTCACTATTACAATAAATGGGGAGGCCAGCATTTTTGGTGGTTATGATATTTGTGCATTTGTAACTTTCTCACTCATGTATCATTTCAAATCCAAACTGCTGGTGTACAGAGTGTACAAACGTGTCCCTGGTGTACACATGTGTCCCTGTCCCAATACGTTTGGAGAACACTGTAGGTGTAAGGTTGAATATGTCACCAGAGACCGTCCTAGAGACATTAATGACACTCAGCTGTGTCCTAATACTCAATTTTTATTCCCTTGTTAAAAGAGCTGTGTTTTCTGGTGTCCTTTAAGAACCTTGAATTGTTTGCTGTGTGTGTTTGTCTCCTGAGTGAGGTTTCACAACTTTGTGTTCTTGTTTTCACTGTGTTACTGTGATCATCTGTTTACCGTTCCTCAGTAAAGTATTATGTTTATCCTTAACCACTGATTCGTCGTCTGGTCTCTTCTCTGCGCCTGGGTCCAACCTCACCACGTCACAGAATAAGTGTGAAGAGACGTGCTTTTATGTAGCCTAACCATGACTGTATCAATGTTTTTGTAAGGTTATATGGGTGGTTGTTTGTCTGTACTGTGTGTTACACTTTTCCGCTCCTCTCCCGCCTCTATTTCAGACATGACACCCTCCCATCTCTTTACTTCAGCCCCACTAGCTCCCAGCCTGTTTGACTGATGCTTTTATCGATGTGTTAATGTTCAGCAAAAGCACTATTATGCCCCCTACTCTGCCCAACAGACACTTTGTTTAAAAAAAATACCTCCTGTCTGCAGTCATTGAGAGTAAAGGAGAAGAGGAAAAAGCTCCCCATGCCAATAGAGCTCGCAGTAGGATACCCCAGTAATTCCATAGCAATCCCGTACTCTGCTGCGGCCAAACACTTTCAAGTCAATAACCACCCCACTCTGTTATTTCACTCTGTTCTCTCTGTACTCTCTCTCTTTGTCTCTATCTCTTCTCTCTCTCTCCCTATCTCTCATTCCTAACTTCCAGTCAAGTAGTGAGTGGCCTGGCCAAGATGTGAATGTAAGGTTGGGAATGGGCAGTGATGGAGAGAGTGGTCAAGCTGGGATTGCAGCCGATAGGTCTATCCATCTTTTAAGGCAGAACCCTCTTGAGAACTCACTCTCCTGACATCTCCCACTAACCAAAGTGGTTTTAACTTTGCCACTGGGTTTCACTTAGATCTCTTTGAATTTAGTCAGCCGTACAGTATCTTATTGTTACTTTTCCTCTGGGTTTTGTGAAAAAAAGTAGTGGAGATATGTATCTGAAAGTAAGAGGATCTCTGAAGCTCCCAGGTATGCTCTCCCAGGTAATCTGTTTCACTGAGAGAGAGAAAGAGAGAAAGAGAGAGAGAGAGGGAGAGAGAGAGAGAGAGGTGAGGTGAGGGATGGCCAACTTCACATCCTCCCTCTCAGAGTAGTACTGGCACTGTCCCAACCAGCCCTCATATTGATTGATGATGTCCGGAATGCGGAACGGACCGGAACTTCCATTGTCTATGGAGCGTGGTGAGACTTTGACAAATATGATAACATGTTAGAGGGAAATCCGAACTCACAGTTGGGAGGATAGGTTCAGATTCATCCAGTTCTTTTATATCTCTATAATGCCAAATGTTGAGGTGCTGGTGTCCACAGAGTAGTTTGGAGACATGAATAGTTTGTGGTGTGGGTTGACCAAACCCTCAAACCATAGCATAACACTTTGCCACTTTCATTTGATTTGTAGAATTAATGTACTCTATTGCACTTGGGTTGGGAATGGTGGATAATTTATCATCCATATGGCAAACTCACCATCTTCATTCGCTGTTCATTTCTCTCCCTCCTTCTTCTTCTCCTCCTCCTCCCTCCCTCTTCCTCCTTCTCTCCCTCTCCTTGGAGCTCTCTTAATCTGTCTGTAAAGGTCAGTTTAGCATAATGTCATCCTACAGAGCAGCACGGCCATGCCCAGATTAGTCAATCCTGCTTTAATGGCACTTTTCACTTGAAACAGCATTAAATGACACTAACTCTCTTGCATTCAAATGGAGGTTTAACGCAGATTGCTTATTGCTGCATTTTCTTTAACCCCTTTGTATTTTTAATGAGGTTACAGAGAGAGGCTGGATGGAATGGTCTCACAACACGCTTTGTGTGGATCAGATATGTCCAACCTGTGTTTGGATCATATTAAATCAGCTCTCGTATAGCGATGGGGTTAACCTCTTGATGTGACTGACATTTCTAGAGCACAGACAGAACTACACACAACCAGAACTTGTGATTAAATTTGTTAGAAATCATATAGCAATCATGAGGCGCAATAATTGAAGATTTCTTTAGAAAAAGGACATTTACAGCTATTTCCTTATTATGTCGCATCTGTTTGAGTCTTTATAAAAACCAACCACATCTTGTGCCTAAAAGACACAGATTGCTAATAATGTATTTATTATTATTTAACTGCTGTAATGTTCATTTTGAAGAAAAACAGTAGAGTATGAAAAATGTGTGGAAAAAGGGAATCGTGGAGAGCTTTAAACATTAGACGTCTCCTGGCGCGGGTGGACAGCCTCTACCGTTCATCCGTTTCTCCGCTGCTTCCAAGGATAAATGTTTTCCCGCCCCATCTCTGTGGCAACAGGAGCGTTCCCAACAGTGAGAGCATGAGCAGTGGAGGGAATGTGGATTCTACTTGCTGGGAAAAAAATAAGATTGACATCGGGGTCAAGGACTGAGAAGAGAACGCAGAGAGAGGCCTAGCTTCCCTTTCTCGACATAAACAACCAATAGGCATGGATTAATTACACTTCTGCAGCTATGGTAAGTTATATATATGGTTTTCCTATGTTGTTATTATGTCTATGAAAGAGACATATAAATGAACCCAAAGAAATATGATACATGGTTTATCAACTTCCTGGTATGCAAAGTTGTGTACAATTAAAGCAGCCCTTTTCCTCAAACTAAACCTTTTCATTTATACAGTATATCTCAATGTAACTATTTCTAATGTAGCCTACATTCAGGAACTCCTTGGGGAAGGGTTAGCGTGATTATTCATTCCAGTCAAACCAAATCTCTGTTCGTTTCTTACTACACAGGCGTGTGGTTAGAAGACTGGACTTTCTCCATCCAGTAAATGAAAGCTCGTGAGCCACACACCATTGAGTCTTGGTACGATAGCATTACCACAAACATATGGAGCTGATCAGGACAGTACTAGCTAATGATATCATCTGCACATGGTGGGAGCACAAACCATCTCCACGTAATGCTTGCTTACCGCCTCGCTCTGGCTCAGATGTGCGATACACATGTCTGATAATCGTGTGCCAAGAGAGGGAGGCTCGCAGGGGAAAATGAGGCATGGGGGATTTGTGTGTCTGGAACAGGGAGTGTATGGCTCAAAGATGAACTAAGCCTCCTACATGTAATTCACTTTTTGGCACTCTTCAATGGAGGCACGTCAAGACAAAACAAAACAACCAGCAGACTGAACCCGCTAAAGGCAAACTGTCCTGAACCCCCGCCCCAATCGTTGAAGTGAATGGACCAAGTATTGGAACTACATGTGATGTGTAAGGGAACACTGATGTAATTTTCCATTGAGAAAGATTTTCCCAATTTATCATCTCAGTCAGGGAGACTGAGATGAGATCCCTAGCCTGAGATCCCGAGCCTTTTGGGAGCCCTGTGCGAGATTTGGTCGGTATTTGGCCATGATTACTAAGAGTTCAATGTTGGTTTCATCAGACCAGAGAATCTTGTTTCTCATGGTCTGAGAGTCTTTAAGGTGCCTTTTGGCAAACTCCAAGCGGGCTGTCATGTGCCTTTTAATGAGGAGTGGCTTCCGTCTGGCCACTTTACCATAAAGGCCTAATTGGTGAAGTGCTGCAGAGATGGTTGTCCTTCTGGAAGGTTCTCCCATCTCCACAGAGGAACTCTAAAGCTCTGTCAGGGTGACCATCGGGTCTTGGTCACCTCCTTGACCAAGTCCCTTCTCCTCCGATTTCTCAGTTTGGCCAGGTGGTTCCAAACTTTTTCCATTTAAGAATGATGGAGGCCACTGTGTTCTTGGGGAACTTCAATGCTGCAGAAATGTTTTGGTACCCTTCCCCAGATCTGTGCCTCGACACAATCATGTTCCAGAGCTCGGACAATTACGGACAATTACGTCACCCTCATGGCTTGGTTATTGCTTTGACATGCACTGTCAATTGTGGGACCTTATATAGACAGGTGTGTGCCTTTCCAAATCATGTCCAATCATTTAATTGACCACTGGTGGACTCCAATCAAGTTGTAGAAACATCTCAAGGATGATCAATGGAAACAGGATACAACTGAGCTCATAGCAAAGGGTCTGAATACTTATGTAAATAAGATATTTCTGTTTTTATTTTTTATATATTTTTTAAAAATCGAATAACCTGGTTTGACTTTGTCAGAATGGGGTATTGTTTTTAGTTTTTTTATCCATTTTATAATAAGGCTGAAACGTAACAAAATGTGTAAAAAGTCAAGGGGTCTTGAAAAAAGTAAAAACAGAAGAATATATATTTTTCACGGGGTTGAACTGTTTATAAACAGTTCAACCCCGTGAAAAATATATATTCTTCTGTTTTTACTTTTTTCAAGACGTACTACACAGCGGCACATATGTGACTGATCAGTTTAGCCTGAACATTTCAATCTTAATGGTTATTTAATTGCACCCCAAACAATCATTAATGGGAGCTTGCAGCAATACTGTGAAAGTCGGGTAAAAGACATCTCTCTCTGTTGAGTAAAATGGTTGTTGTATATTCCCCCCCTCCCTCACTCAGCCCCCCCACCCTCTCTCCTTGTTTGCTCTTTATACCCTGTGCTGTGGGAGAGTCGGGGAGAGGCTGCTGTGCTGCCATTTGGCTTGGAGGTCCACATGTGTGCCGGAGGTCCTGGTTTTGATTCTAAATCGCCCTGACACCAAAACAAACAAACTCTCCCCACTGCCCCAAACAGGCCTGAAAAATTATGGTCACAGGGAGAGAGATGCAATTCCGACAGCTAATTTTGGTCACCAAAGCTACCCCTCCTCCCCCCGTGCCCCCCTACCCCTCCCACCCATTCCCATTTTCTAACATTGGGGAGTATGGGCTGGTGTGCATGTGTGTGTATATGTTTGGACAGTGAGAAGGTGTGTGAGATAGGTTACCCCATGTCTCCTCTTCTCTCACAGCTGCAAGAAGGTCAGGCCATTAGCTTTGCTCATCACGTACAATTAGAGTTTGCACTCTGCATGGAGGCATCTGTTGCTAATTGAAGCCGAATAGATATCAAGGAGTGCCATGCATTCTCCATGCTGTAAAAACAAACAGTCCACAGAACTGGAAGTAAATAGACTTTGGCTTGTGTGAAATTGAAACTTTGAACCACCTGCATATCTAAAATGAGAATGTTCTGTACTGGGGGCTTTGTTTGCAACTGTTAGGAATTTGTTAGCTTTTACACTGGAAGGGCCAAGATAATTGCTCTGGTAATTTTAGAATGAGTGGATTGGCTCCAAAGCACACAGAATACACAAACACACACAACCAGACACGCAGAGCCAGGCAGGCAGACAAAGAGGCTAGATGTCTTGGGGGCAGAGTGAATGTGAGCGGCACCAGACCAGGGCTGTGACGGCGATATGATGCGACTGGACTGTGTGCCCACTGGCCAGCTGACATCAGCCAGCGCCTGCCTCCCTGGTGAGCGCTGATACCCTCCAGGCCCTTCATGCCAACACCAGATACAAACAAAGAAACCAAGGCAAGCACTCCCAACCACACAGACACAGATAGAAGCACACACATGCAGTGCCTATAGAAAGTCTACACATCCTTTTTTCACATTTTGCTGCCTTAAATTTCAATCTAAAAAGGAATAGAAATCTACTCCATATTTTCAAAGTGAAAGAAAGTTATTGAACATTTTCCAAATTAAGAAAATATCCATTGTTTTTGTCAAAATTGTTCAGGCTCAGTAAATTTGGTTTTTGATCATTGATGGACATCGATATTTAAACCTTGTCTCTGATTTTCTAGTAGATTTATCAAGGCTGAAACTAGACCATTCAAGAAAACTCAACAACACCTCTTGGAAAGCCATTCTGATCAGTCTTTGGCATTAAAATGTGTGTTATTGTCTCGCTGAAAAAGACAACTATTTTATAGTTAGGTTTTCAGAAGACTTCATCTGTCTTTTTACCTGGGCTTTGCTCCTTTCATATTTATTTTGATCCTGACAAACTCCCCAGTCCCTGCCGATGACAAGTAAACCCATAACATGATGCTGGCCTACAAACCACTCTGTGGAAAGGGGAGATTCTCACGAACATGATGGTGTTCTCCATTCTGCTCTGTCCCCCACAAATGGTCATGGGACTTATCTGAAAGTAACGGGTACCGGTTTTTTAAAAAAATGGAAGTATGGAGGTCGTTTTATGCCTTACCCAAAAGAAAGGGGATAAATATGTGTAAAAAAACAAAAATATTTCCTTAGCTTTCTCATATCTCCTAGATATAGGACAGACACTTCAAAACCTTATTCCTTATGATTTATTGTATTTTTTGCCATTTATGAATGTCTTATTTGATGCGTTTCAATGGGATTTGGTAGTAAAAGGCCAAATTAAATAGCATAAAATTCCAAATCAAATAGCTAAATGATCCATGGTGGGACAATCTTAAAACAATTATATATGTCAGCTTATAACCCCCCCTTGTGATTATGCATGTGCATCTGGATTTCTTGTTAGCACAGTGCTATTAGCAGTTTCACATGTTAAGACTAGGGTTAGGTAGTGATGTTGAGTGACAGCAATACCCCACATGAACTGATTCATCTGCCACCGTGTGGAGAAGTGGTGTTGGATATCACACCACACCTATTCTCCAAAGGTCTACATTCTTGACAAGTAGACAGCATTTTACAGTAGGGAAAAAAAGTCAGAAGAGCACACTATTATATCAACGAACTGGCCTATATATAATGGTTGACCCTTTCACTGGGTAAAGCTCACCCCCCTTTTACGTCTCAACTACCCTTAGAGTTAGGGAAAGAGAGAGGAGGGAGAAAAGAGAGAACTGGCATTTGGTTTGAGTGAATGGTGGTGAAAAGGTCTTCAGAAAGGGACGTTATTTTTCATGGCGGTGAGCTTGTGAGTGTTGGTCAGAGGAACTGAGTGTGGAAACTATGAGGACAGACCCGTATAACGTCTGAGGGGAGCTTTGTCTGATGATTTTAAAGGCTTCCTCCAGCAACACACACACACACACACACACACACACACACACACACACACACACACACACACACACACACACACACACACACACACACACACACACACACACACACACACACACACACACACACACACACACACACACACACACACACACATAGAGCATAACAGGTTTTTATCCTATTTGACCTTCACAGTGAGAGTGAGCTTTGCTGGTTCAGCTAACTGCTGTGCCTGTCTCGAGGTGCAGCCAAAACACTACATATCAGTGTTGTGGCCCAATGGCTCTCTCTCAGAGTAATAAGTGTACCGCACCACTGGCTTTCAATGTATACTTTCAGCACGGTTCCTCCTGGTGTACATCATGTTGTAGCCGTCGCGACCCCTGGCCTAAAGAGTTGTAAACATTATAATCCTGTTACAGTTCAGTGATGTGAGGATGCAGTGTATCTTTATCTATGGATGACCCTATAGTAGGTGTACAGAATGTTTCTCGTGGTCTGAGTGGGTGTTAGCCTAGAGAACTATATTGAGTGTAAAACATTAAGAACACCTTCCTAATATTGAGTTGAACCCAAGGTGTCGAAAGCATTCTACAGGGATGCTGGCCCATGTTGACTCCAATGCTTCCCATGGTTGTGTCAAGTTGGCTGGATATCCTTAGGCTGGTGGACCATTCTTGATACATACGAGAAACTGTTGAGCATGAAAAACCCAGCAGTATTGCACATCTTGACACAAACCGGTGCGCCTTTCACCTACTACCATATCCTGTTCAAAGGCACTTAAATATTTTGTCTTGCCCATTCACCTTCTGAATGGCACACATGCACACTTCATGCCTGAATTCTCTCCTCCCCTTCATCTACACTGATTGAAATGGATTTAACAAGTGACATTAATAAGGGAGTAAACATTATTCATAATAAGGGTTACGTGGAGAATATCGGACCTCTCTGAAATGAAAATGGATAGCGCACAGGGCTGCGGGCCAGAAGGTTGTGGGTTCGCAGACCACCGTGGACAAGAGTAGGGGTGGAAAGATCTCCTTCATAGTAAAAGCATTGCATTAATCGATCATCATATTTGCAGGTTTGAGAAAAAAAATGGCCTATGTCATGCAATTCTATGTGATTTTACATATTAGCAGAATGTTTTTTAATACCTCACAAATAACCGAAATTATAGGTTAAGAATGGACAAAGAGATAGGCCTGTGTTAATCTTATCATATTTCTCCGATGCCAAATAAGTGTGTATTGTTTGCAACAAAATTGTCCCTGTTTGCAAATA
Organism: Salvelinus namaycush; assembly: GCF_016432855.1. NCBI lineage: Eukaryota > Metazoa > Chordata > Actinopteri > Salmoniformes > Salmonidae > Salvelinus > Salvelinus namaycush. Next base: position 33,068 of record NC_052324.1, on the reverse strand, counting down.
ATTAAATCTGAGACATCAATTAGGAATCTGAGCACGGTACTTTCAAAAGTTAGGCCTACCTTTCCACCCCAGACAGAGTAGGCCTACCTTTCCACCCCAGACAGAGTAGGCCTACCTTTCCACCCCAGACAGAGTAGGCCTACCTTTCCACCCCAGACAGAGTAGGCCTACCTTTCCACCCCAGACAGAGTAGGCCTACCTTTCCACCCCAGACAGAGTAGGCCTACCTTTCCACCCCAGACAGAGTAGGCCTACCTTTCCACCCCAGACAGAGTAGGCCTACCTTTCCACCCCAGACAGAGTAGGCCTACCTTTCCACCCCAGACAGAGTAGGCCTACCTTTCCACCCCAGACAGAGTAGGCCTACCTTTCCACCCCAGACAGAGTAGGCCTACCGACGCAGAACAATGTAAGCTTTAACTACTGGCTGCTCTTCTTCCGTGGCTTAACCCAACGAGAGGTCACAAGTGTTTCCCTAAACCTGCATGGGTTTAAACATCTTCTATTGTACAAAAAGTGCATAGCGTAATAAATTGATAGTGACAAAATTAGATTACTTTCCAAGAAAAGTCCAAAACAATGATCCTCAACTATAGAAGGTTGTAGTTCAGCCTCTTAAAAAATGGAACAATGAAATTCCCATATGCATCGGCGCCGTGTCTTTTCCTGGAATTTTACAGCTTGTTTCTAGCATAAAGCATTGTGGACCAAAGCGCTGTTATAGATCACCTCAAATAATCAGATCTGTTTTATCTTCTTCAAAATCTTAAGCTAACAAAGGGTAGACCTGTGCTTTTTGCCATTTTCTTTAATAAAAAGTATGCCTATTGCATACCCTCTCATACCCACTCAATTTAAGTCTTGGTTTTAACTTAACAGCCCTTCACTGATATGGAGTTAGGTTAATTAAAGTGTGCATGGTGGGTGGAGGAAAACGCTCATCCAGAGGTGACGCTCCTAGTGGCCGGGGACTTTAATGCAGGGAAACATAAATCCGTTTTACCTCATTTCTACCAATGTGTTAAATGTGCAACCAAAGGGGGGAAAAAACTCTAGAACACCTTTACTTCACACACAGAGATGCATACAAAGCTCTCCCTCACCCTCCATTTGGCAAATCTGACCATAATTCTATCCTTCTGATTCCTGCTAACAAGCAAAAACCAAAGCAGGAATTATCAGTGACTCGGTCAAAAAAAATTCTCTGATTATTATCAATGCATATCTCTTTAACTCTCCCTACATGTACATATTACCTCAATTACCTCGACTTACCGGTGCACCCGCACATTGACTCTGTACCATTACCCCTTATATATAGTCTTGCTATTGTTATTTTACTGCTTTTACTTGTTACTTTCATTTACAATCTATTTTTTAATTAACACTTATTTTTCTTAAAACTGCATTGTTGGTTAAAGGCTTGTAAGTAAACATTTCACCTGTTGTATTCGGCCCGTGTGACAAATAAAAATTTATTTTATTTGAATATCCATTGCAGTGTGTTATCCAGCCCAGTTTTATTTACACCATTCCAGCAGCTATCTTAGACAAAAACTTGCTCTGTGCTTCTCCGAGCATGCATTTCGTAGACTATAGCCTATAGGCTATGGATCATTTGATTGAGACCACACTAAATAGCCAATAGGCACACTTGATATTGCATGCCCAGGGGAGAATCAGAGATAAGGGGCGGCATTGGACGCACAGCGATACATAGCCTTATAATCAACTCATTCTAAAACACTGAGAAATATTGACATTTCATCAATTACAAATTACATGACCCTCCCCTGGAATAGATAAAAAAATACTAAACCCTCCCCTTGACTGAAATTGAAAAAGCTTGACCCTCCCCCATTTTCCTCCCGGTACCCATTATGTAAATGTTGATCCATCCCTAAGGAATCATAGCTTTCATCTGGAATCACCTCAGTCTATGTCATGGAAAGAGCAGGTGTCAATGTTGGTACACTCAGGTACCTGTACATATCGTATGGACCAGTTTAGGAAATGTCTTGCTGTTTTTAGAGTAGAGGGTTACTTAAGCAATAAGGCCTGAGGGGGTGTGGTATATTGTCAATATACTGTACCACGGCTAAGGGCTGGTCTTAAGCACGATGCAGCTCGGAATTCCAGATAAAGCCCTTATCCGTGGTATATTGGCCATATACCACAAATCCCCAAGGTGCTTTATTGCTATTATAAACTGGTTTCCAACATACAGTAATTAGAACAGTAAATAAGTAATGCTGCAGAAGCATCAGCTAGTAAAATGTGGTATTGTAATAACTTGTGGATTGGGATAATTCACTTTAAATGATTTACATGCCCTCATCTGTGAAACTTGATCTGGAGAGATTTTGCGTATGTGGAACAAGCCTCTACCCGTGTTTCACCAAATCTATTTCATTAAGATGAATAATGAATGCCAGTGATGAACCTTTGTTGCCCTTTTTTTTCTCTGAAGCCAGTATTTGTAAAGAATGTTCAGGTACCCAATAGAAAGACACTTGCAGTTACTCAGTGAACAGAGATGGATCTTGTGTGTGTGTGTGTGTGTGTGTGTGTGTGTGTGTGTGTGTGTGTGTGTGTGTGTGTGTGTGTGTGTGTGTGTGTGTGTGTGTGTGTGTGTGTGTGTGTGTGTGTGTGTGTGTGTGCGTGTGCGTGTGTGTGTGTAGTCCTCATGTATCCCAGGCTCTGATATACAGACCTGTAACAACCCTATCTAATTAAGACAGGGACACACTAACAAGGGACACCATCATCATCATCGCTCAGCAGTCTCATCATCATCAGTGTCACTATTAAGCTTGATATCAAATTCCACCCCAGCTCGCCAATAGAGGGACTCCTGTGTACCTAATGTATTGTGTGTCATTAAATTGTTATTATTACTATGCCAGGGGTGTCAAAAAGGATGGAGATTCACCCATGTAATATTCTATATAGCCAACAGGGAGGACCCGCTTGGCATTCTCCTAATGACAACAATCAATTCCAAGGAATACAAAGGTAATTTGATTACTCCATGTCTCTCTCTCTCTCTCTGTCTCTCTCTCTCTCTCTCTCTCTCTCTCTCTCTCTCTGTCTCTCTCTCTCTCTCTCTCTCTCTCTCTCTCTCTCTCTCTCTCTCTCTCTCTCACTCTCTCAAAATGCAGGCTGGTGAGAGTATTCAGGAAGGAACCAATTCAGACCCGAGTTATGCGCGCATAAACGGAACTTAATTCCCTTTTTGTGTACTTTTCTCTCTATGCGCACTCTGAACTTAAACTTAGGTATGAGGTAACGCATGTTTCAGCCAGCTATTCTTTTCAATGTATTTTTTACAATTTGTATCGTGTTAAATAATAGCTACTATTGGTAGCCACCGTCAGTTATGCCCACATACATTTATAACTGTCACTTTATTGTTTCCTGACATTTTTCATAATTCTATTATGTAGTTAGTTTAACTTTCTTTTCTCTGTCAAGTTCGTGTGGCTGTTCCTGGAGAACACAGAAGGATGCGCAAGGTAACCACGCCTGCAAAGCCCTTACGCACCTGCATAAGGTAAGTCTGAATGCCAACTGTGCATAGGAAAGGTGTGTTTCAGAATGGGAGGCATTTCCTAAGACTGAATCGGTCCTGAAGTGTATGTATTAACTTTATTTTGATGAGGGGTGTCATCCATCTATATTACTTGTGATAGACACACCAAATGCAGTCAATATTGATCGATATCATAGAAAAGCAATGTGATTACAGCCACTTTCTTTAGAGATCCATGCATAATTCAAGTCAAATCACATTTCATTTGTCACATGCGCCGAGTACAACAATGCAGTTTTACGGAAAATACCCCCCAAAAGAAGAAATAAAAGTCACAAATAATTAAAGAGCAGCAGTAAAATAACAATAGTGAGGCTATATACAGGGGGTACCGGTACAGAGTCAATGTGCGGGGGTACAGGTTAGTCGAGGTAATTGAGGTAATATGTACATGTAGGTAGAGTTATTAAAGTGGACCGCTTGCGTGCGGTAGCAGAGAGAACAGTCTATGACTATGGTGGCTGGAGTCTTAGCACACTATATAGAAAACACTATAGAGAATAGGGGACTAGAAAAGGGGGAATAGAAAAGGGGACTAAAAAAGGTATGAAAAAATCTAAGGCTGTTCAAACATACAGGTATGTGACAGAGATGAGTAAATATGACTGACCACCACAGGTACCAGCAACCCAGCCTTCTCAATGTAGCTCCTGTGTGGCTATGCTGTTCTGGTCTGTGCTGTTCTGTGCTTTTCTGGGCTGCGTTCTGTTTTGTGCTGTTCTGTGCTCTGTGCTGTGTTCTGTTCTGTGTTCTGTGCTCTATTCTGTGCTGTGTGCTGTGCTCTGTGCTCTGTGCACTGTGTGTGCCTCTGGCCAGCCTGAGCCGGGCAGTGCTAAAAAGGCAGGTGCCTGATGATCGATGGCTTCATCCAGACTCCTTAATTCCTCCTCTTGTGCAGAGAGAGCGCTTAATTTAACAGGCCCATAGAGAACAGCCCTGATTGGGTCATGAAAGGAGAGAGCCACAGGGAGCCACTTACAGGGAGAAGCTTTCCATGCAGGAGTCATTACCACCCCACACTCCAGTCTAACACACACCACAACCTAGCCCAGCCCAGCATATCACATCAACACCCAGCCCAGCATACCACACCACACCACAACCCAGCAGAGCCCAGCCTAGCATATCACACCACCAAGCCTAGAATATCACACCACACCATAACACAGTCCAGCCAAGCATATCACACCACACCACAACACAACGTAACCCAGCCTAGCATATCACACCACCACAACCTAGCACAGCCTAGCATATCACACCACCACAACCTAGCCCAGCCTAGCATACCACACCACACCACAACCCAGCGGAGCCCAGCCTAGCATATCACACCACAACACAACACAACACAGTGCAGCCAAGCATATCACACCACATCACAACACAACCTAGCCCAGCCTAGCATATCACACCACACCACCACAACCCAGCCCAGCTTAGCATATCACACCACCACAACCTAGCACAGCCTAGTGTAACAGTATAACTTTAGTACGTCCCCTCGCCCCGACCCGGGCGCGAACCAGGGACCCTCTGCACACATCAACAACGGTCGCCCACGAAGCATCGTTACCCATCGCTCCACAAAGGCCGCGGCCCTTGCAGAGCAAGGTGCAACCCTACTTCAGGTCTCAGAGCAAGTGACGTAACTGATTGAAACGCTAGTAGCGCGTACCCGCTAGCTAGCTAGCCATTTCACATCCGTTACACTCACCCCCCTTTCAACCTCCTCCTTTTTTCCGCAGCAACCAGTGATCCGGGTCAACAGCATCAATGTAACAGTATAACTTTAAACCGTCCCCTCGCCCCGACACGGGCGCCACCAGTGACCCTCTGCACACATCAACAACGGTCGCCCACGAAGCATCGTTACCCATCGCTCCACAAAGGCCGCGGCCCTTGCAGAGCAAGGTGCAACCCTACTTCAGGTCTCAGAGCAAGTGACGTAACTGATTGAAACGCTAGTAGCGCGTACCCGCTAACTAGCTAGCCATTTCACATCCGTTACACTAGCATATCACACCACCACAACCTAGCCCAGCCTAGCATATCACACCACACCACACCACAACCTAGCCCAGCCTAGAATATCACACCACACCATAACACAGTCCAGCCTAGCATATCACACCACACCACACCACAACCTAGCCCAGCCTAGCATATTATACCACCACAACCTAGCACAGCCTAGCATATCACACCACACCACACCACAACCTAGCCCAGTCTAGCATATCACACCACCACAACCTAGCACAGCCTAGCATATCACACCACACCACACCACAACCTAGCCCAGCCCAGCATATCACACCACCACAACCCAGCCCAGCCTAGCATATCACACCACCACAACCCAGCCCAGTCTAGCATATCACACCACACCACACCACAACCTAGCCCAGCCTAGCATATTACACATCCACAACCTAGCACAGCCTAGCATATCACACCACACCACAACACAACACAGTGCAGCCAAGCATATCACACCACACCACATCACACCACAACCCAGCAGAGCCCAGCCTAGCATATGACACCACCACAACCTAGCCCAGCCTAGCATATCACACCACCACAACCTAGCACAGCCTAGCATATCACACCACACCACAACACAACCCAGTCCAGCCAAGCATATCACACCACACCACACCACAACCTAGCCCAGCCTAGCATATCACACCACCACAACCTAGCACAGCCTAGCATATCACACCACACCACAACCTAGCCCAGCCTAGCATATCACACCACCACAACCCAGCCCAGCCTAGCATATCACATCACCACAACCTAGCACAGCCTAGCATATCACACCACACCACAACACAACCCAGTCCAGCCAAGCATATCACACCACACCACACCACAACCTAGCCCAGCCTAGCATATCACACCACCACAACCTAGCACAGCCTAGCATATCACACCACACCACACCACAACCTAGCCCAGCCTAGCATATCACACCACCACAACCCAGCCCAGCCTAGCATATCACATCACCACAACCTAGCCCAGCCCAGCATATCACACCACCACAACCCAGCCCAGCCTAGCATATCACATCACCACAACCTAGCACAGCCTAGCATATCACACCACCACAACCCAGCCCAGTCTAGCATATCACACCACATCACACCACAACCCAGCAGAGCCCAGCCTAGCATATCACACCACCACAACCAAGCCCAGCCTAGCATATCACACCACCACAACCTAGCCCAGCCTAGCATATTACACCACCACAACCTAGCACAGCCTAGCATATCACACCACACCACAACACAACACAGTGCAGCCAAAGCATATCACACCACACCACACCACATCCCAGCAAAGCCCAGCCTAGCATATCACACCACCACCTAGCCTAGAATATCACACCACACCATAACACAGTCCAGCCTAGCATATCACACCACACCACAATACAACGTAGCCCAGCCTAGCATATCACACCACCACAACCTAGCCCAGCCTAGCATATAACACCACACCACACCACAACCTAGCCCAGCCTAGCATATCACATCACCACAACCTAGCACAGCCTAGCATATCACACCACCACAACCCAGCCCAGTCTAGCATATCACACCACCACAACCCAGCCCAGCCTAGCATATCACATCACCACAACCTAGCACAGCCTAGCATATCACACCACCACAACCCAGCCCAGTCTAGCATATCACACCACACCACACCACAACCTAGCCCAGCCTAGCATATTATACCACCACAACCTAGCACAGCCTAGCATATCACACCACACCACAACACAACACAGTGCAGCCAAGCATATCACACCACAACCCAGCAGAGCCCAGCCTAGCATATCACACCACCACCAAGCCTAGAATATCACACCACACCATAACACAGTCCAGCTTAGCATATCACACCACACCACAACACAACGTAGCCCAGCCTAGCATATCACACCACCACAACCTAGCCCAGCCTAGCATATAACACCACACCACAACCTAGCCCAGCCTAGCATATCACACCACACCACAACACAACCCAGTCCAGCCAAGCATATCACACCACAACACAACCCAGTCCAGCCTAGCATATCACACCACCACAACCTAGCCCAGCCCAGCATATCACACCACCACAACCCAGCCCAGCCTAGCATATCACATCACCACAACCTAGCACAGCCTAGCATATCACACCACCACAACCCAGCCCAGTCTAGCATATCACACCACATCACACCACAACCCAGCAGAGCCCAGCCTAGCATATCACACCACCACAACCAAGCCCAGCCTAGCATATCACACCACCACAACCTAGCACAGCCTAGCATATCACACCACACCACAACCCAGCCCAGCCTAGCATATCACACCACACCACAACCTAGCACAGCCTAGCATATCACACCACACCACAACCTAGCCCAGCCTAGCATATCACACCACCACAACGTAGCACAGCCTAGGATATCACACCACACCACAACCTAGCCCAGCCTAGCATATTACACCACCACAACCTAGCACAGCCTAGCATATCACACCACACCACAACACAACACAGTGCAGCCAAGCATATCACACCACACCACACCACATCCCAGCAGAGCCCAGCCTAGCATATCACACCACCACCAAGCCTAGAATATCACACCACACCATAACACAGTCCAGCCTAGCATATCACACCACACCACAACACAACGTAGCCCAGCCTAGCATATCGCACCACCACAACCTAGCCCAGCCTAGCATATAACATCACACCACACCACAACCTAGCCCAGCCTAGCATATCACATCACCACAACCTAGCACAGCCTAGCATATCACACCACCACAACCTAGCCCAGCCTAGCATATCACACCACCACAACCTAGCACAGCCTAGCATATCACACCACCACAACCTAGCACAGCCTAGCATATCACACCACACCACACCACAACCTAGCCCAGCCTAGCATATCACACCACCACCACCCAGCCCAGCCTAGCATATCACACCACCACCACCCAGCCCAGCCGAGCATATCACACCACCACCACCCAGCCGAGTCTAGCATATCACACCACCACCACCCAGCCCAGCCTAGCATATCACACCACCACCACCCAGCCCAGCCTAGCATATCACACCACCACCCAGCCCAGCCTAGCATATCACACCACCACCCAGCCGAATCTAGCATATCACACCACCACCCAGCCCAGCCTAGCATATCACACCACCACCCAGCCGAGTCTAGCATATCACACCACCACCCAGCCCAGCCTAGCATATCACACCACCACCCAGCCGAGTCTAGCATATCACACCACCACCCAGCCCAGCCTAGCATATCACGCCACCACCACCACCCAGCCCAGCCTAGCATATCACACCACCACCACCCAGCCCAGCCTAGCATATCACACCATCACCCAGCCCAGCCCAGCATATCACACCACCACCCAGCCCAGCCTAGCATATCACACCACCACCCAGCCCAGCCCAGCATATCACACCACCACCACCCAGCCCAGCCTAGCATATCACAACACCACCACCACCCAGCCCAACCTAGAATATCACACCACCACCACCCAGCCCAGCCTAGCATATCACACCACCACCCAGCCCAGCCTAGCATATCACACCACCACCCAGCCGAGTCTAGCATATCACACCACCACCCAGCCCAGCCTAGCATATCACACCACCACCCAGCCCAGTCTAGCATATCACAACACCACCACCACCCAGCCCAGCCGAGCATATCAAACCCCCACCCAGCCCAGCCTAGCATATCACAACACCCAGCCGAGTCTAGCATATCACACCACCACCCAGCCCAGCCTAGCATATCACACCACCACCCAGCCCAGAATATCACACCACAGCTAACACAGCCCAGAATATCACACCACAACATAACACAGCCCAGCGTAGCTGCTTAGCAGAGAGCTAGGGCAGGAGCAGACACAACTCAAGAATTTGGGACTATAAGGTTATATCTGCAAAAAGATGATTCTGAGATAATTGGCTTTAATGTTCAGAACACTCATTGGTTAGAATGGAGTCAGCTATTTTCTTTCTTGTATTCTTTTAACAACATCAATTAGTGTAGGCAAAGGTAACTGAACCAAATGACTATCGCCCCATAGCACTCACTTCTGTCATCATTAAGTGTTTTGAGAGGCTAGTCAAGGATCCTATCACCTCCACCCTACCTGTCACTCTAGACCCACTTCAATGTGCTTACTGCCCCAATAGGTCCACAGACGATGCAATCGCAATAACACCGCACACTGCTCTATCCCATCTGGACAAGATGAAGTATGTAGGAATGTAAGAATATGTAAGAATGCAATATGTCTATATAAGAATGCTGTTCATTGACTATAGCTCAGCATTCAACACCATAGTACCATCCAAGCTCATCATTAAGCTAGAGACCCTGGGTCTCAACCCCACCCTGTGCAATTGGGTCCTGGGCTTTCTGACGGGCCGCCCTCAGGTGGTGATGGTAGGAAACAACATCTCCACTTCGCTCATCCTCAACACTTGGGCCCCACAAGGGTGCGTGCTCAGCCCCCTCCAGTACTCCCTGTTCACCCATGACTGCGTGGCCATGCACACCTCCAACTCAATCATCAAGTTTGCAGATGACACAACAGTAGTAGGCTTGAATACCAACAACGACAAGACAGCCTACAGGGAGGAGGTGAGGGCACATGGAGTGTGGTGTCAGGAAAACAACCTCTCACTCAACGTCAAACAAAACAAAGGAGATGATCGTGGACTTCAGGAAACAGCAGAGGGAGCACCGCACCTATCCACATCGACGGGACAGCAGTGGAGAAGGTGGAACGTTTTAAGTTCCTCGGCATACACATCACGCACAAACTGAAATGGTCCACCCATACAGACAGTGTGGTGAAGAAGGCGCAACAGCACCTCTTCAACCACAGGAGAGAAGCACAAGAAATTTGGCTTGTCAACTAAAACCCTCACAAACTTCTACAGATTCACAATTGAGAGCATTCTGTCGAGCTGCATCACCGCCTGGTTCGGCAACTGCACAGACCTCAACCGCAATGCTCTCCAGGCTGTGGTGCAGTCTGCACAACACATCACCGGGGCAAACTATCTGCGCTCCAGGACACCTACAGCACCCGATGTCACAGGAAGGCCAAAAAGATCATCAAGGACAACAACCACTCGAGCCACTGCCTGTTCACCCCGCTATCATCCAGAAGGCGAGGTCAGTACAGGTGCATCAAAGCTGGGACCAAGAGACTGAAAAATAGCTTCTATCTCAAGGCCATCAGACTGTTAAACAGCAATCACTAACACAGAGAGGCTGCTGCCTACATACAGACTTGAAATCATTGGCCACTTTAATAAATGGAACACTAGTCACTTTAATAATGCCACTTTAATAATGTTTACATATCTTGCATTACTCATCTCATATGTATCTACTGTATTCTATACTATCTATTGCATCTTGCCTATGTCGCTCTGTCATTGCTCATCCATATATTTACATGTATATATTGTTACTCCATTCCTTTTGTTAGATTTGTGTGTATTAGGTAGTTGTTGTGGAATCGTTAGATTACCTGTTAGATATTGCAGCGCTGTCGGAACTAGATGCATAAGCATTAACATCACAATAACATCTGCTAACCATGTGTATGTGACCAATAACATTTGATTTGGTTTGATTGAGAGTACTATATAGGTAGAGAACATTGAACAGAACAAGGCCATGTCAATAAATAATTTTTGACAAAAATGCAGATAGAACCTTATAGTTCCAATTTCTTGAACAATCCTTTGCTGTTGACTGTGGGGGTGTGTAGGTCTGCAACAGGGCGTGTACTTATAATGATGTGATTATATAATCAAACATGGCGTAGCTAAGTGATTGTATGGATGAAACTACATTGATCCCCAAGGAAGTAAAACAAAGCTCACAAATAGCCTCTATTTAATTCTGACTTGTTTATGTAACTTCTTTAAGCATTCCCTATAGAGGTGGCTAATCAGTGCCTAAAGTTGCCCCATTCACGTGTTGCCTGTGGCATAATTTGCTGAGGTAACGTCTTACCATGGTACTGAGTGCTCAGGGTTATGGGGTCTGGTGCTCAGGTAAGCTTAATAGACTTTGATTTCATTCAGTTTTTTGGTTTTGTACAATACCCACCCCTCCCCCAAATGAATATAACACACACACACCACCCCTCGCAACACAAACTCAAACCACCCCTTTCCAAACCCTGCCAACATCTGCTTGTTCTTTCTCTGATGAAAAAATCCTCTGTGTTTCATTATCACTGATTTGCATAGTAATAGCATGCATATTAAGCAGCTACTTCAGAGGGTGGGCGGTCTAATGAATGCTGCAGTCTCCTCTGTTTTAACTCAATTTTGCCTCATCCATATTCAGACATGTTCCCTCCTTCCTACCCCCTCTCGCGACCCCCCCTGCCCTCAGGGACCACAATTCAGTTTCCACTGAAACGCTTCCCCCAGCCTCTCCCCAATCCCAGAACCCTCTCCATTAATCCAATTAATTAGTGCCATTGATATATTGGGCCGCTTGGACCAAGCAGCTGTTTGTCTGCCGCTTGCCTTGCAATACAGCGTAGTGGGGGCATGGGGAGTCAGATCACCCATGGCATATCATCAATGTGGTGGGGCACGATCCAAAACCCTCTCAACTCCCTCTCGCCACCTCAAACTCATAAGCACCTTTACCTTTGCAAAATACAAATTAAGTTAGATGGCGTTGTAAGCTGGATGAGTGGACCAGCAACCTAAAGATGGGTCATTTGAAATCCTTGGCATGCTGCCATTGTTGTGACCTATAGTGTAACGGTTTTCTTCCTGGGATGAAGGAGAGGACCAACACGCAGCGCGGCTAGTGTTCAACATGATTTAATAAAGAATATATTAGAACACTACAAACAACAAAACAAGAAATGTGAAAACCGAAACAGTCCTATCTGGTGCAGAACACAAAGACAGAAGACAACCACCCACAATCCCCAACACAAAACAAGCCACCTATATATGATTCTCAATCAGGGACAACGATTGACAGCTGCCTCTGATTGAGAACCATATTAGGCTGAACACAGAAACAGACAAACTAGACACACAACATAGAATGCCCACCCAGCTCACGTCCTGACCAACACTAAAACAAGCAACACACATAAGAACTATGGTCAGGACGTGACATATAGGGTCTAAACAGTCAATTGACAATACATTTATATCAAGAAGGATCATATGAAATTCCAGTGCATGCAAGTTGCCTTGTATAAAGGAATCTGACACAAAATAACAGCCAGTAAAATTCAAATCCACTCCATTCACATTTATATTGTTTTTTATTACCCTCAAGCAGAGGTTCCTGGGGAGGAATGAAATGAAAGAAGAAAGAATGGAATGAAATGGAAATACTGATGCCCTTTTATTCTATTACACGCTGGCTATTCCACTGTGGATTGGGAAGGAGAACTAAATATATATCAATGGATGATAATGCTCCCAATACCCCCCCAAAACAGAATAACTCCAGAGATGTCCCCAGGTGCCCAGCCGGAGTGGTGTGATTCAGAATTACCATAGAGAAATGAATTGCCAGGACAATGTCTAATGTTTTGTGACACAGCACGAATTTGGAAATGTGAGGACCCTGGCCCGATGGAGGGCTGAAGCAACTCATCGGAGATATTAAATTAAGCAGTGCAGGAGTAGAAGAAGTAATTCACTTTTCTGCTTCACTGGCTATCACTGTGGAGCAAAGGGACGCTCTCTCTCCCTCCCTCTCTCTGTCACACTCTCTCACTGCCTGTTTCACTCTTTTTCTGTCAAACTGTTTCATGGAGATTAACTGTCATATCGTCGCTGTCTGATGAAACTTTAATTTTATAGTTATTTATTGAAAACAGTAACTCCCCTTACTGTACACTGAACATTGAATGACTCTAGAATCAAGGACATTTATTCAAAATAGCTTCTGAAGTTTCATAATTGTATGTTAGTTTATGGGGAAATATGGTCATTTTTTCAATTTCATGAAAATGACTTTTTTAAAGAGGTTTTCATCAGACAGCGACCGTATTTCTAATCACTTCAATTCAATATCTTACTTCAGGCTGCATATTTTAAATAAAATGGCGCCGAAGAGGATGGCTGACGTTTTACATGCCCGTAATCAATTCTGCTATTTTGTTAGTTTTCTTGTGTGATTTTTTAACTTATTTTGTACATAATGTTGCTGCTACCGTCTCTTATGACCGAAAATAACTTCTGGACGTCAGAACTAGGATTACACACCACGAACTGGCAGAAGCTTTTTCCTGTAACGAGTCGAGAAAGATATACTGCTCTCCCGGGAACAAGCACAGATCCCAGTCATTTGCGTGAAGAAAAGATGGAGGAACAGAGGACGCAGATCAGTCTGCCTTTTGAGCATCCGTAGACGAGCGAGTAAACTCCCATTGCCATCAATTCTACTTGCAAACATGCAATCATTGGAAAATAAAATGGATGACCTACGATTACGATTATCCAACCAATTATCCTACCAATCCTACCAACAGTTCATGAAGAACTGCAATATCCTATGTTTCATCGAGTCGTGGCTGAACGACGACACGGACAATATAGAGCTGGAGGGATTTTCAATGCACAGGCAGAACAGAGAAGCTACGTTTGGTAAGACTAGGGGTGGGGGTGTGTGTCTTTTTGTCAATAACAGCAAGTGCCCGATGTGTAATATTAAAGAAGTCTCGAGGTATTGCTCGCCTGAGGTAGTCTCTTATGATAAGCTGTAGACCACGCTATCTACCAAAAGAGTTCTCATCTATATTATTCGTATCCGTCTATTTACCACCACAGACCGATGCTGGCACTAAGAGAATACTCAACCAACTCTATAAGGCCATAAACAAACAAGAAAATGCTCACCCAGAAGCGAAGCTCCTAGTGCCTGGGGACTTTAATGCAGGCAAACTTAAATCAGTTTTACCAAATTTCTACCAGCATGTCACAAGTGCAACCAGAGGAAAAAAAACTCTAGACCAGCTTAATTCCACATACAGAGAAGCATACAAAGCTCTCCCCCGTCCCCCATTTGCGTAAAATCCGACCATAATTCTATCTTCCTGATTCCTGCGTACAAGAAAAAACTAAAGCAGGAAGTACCATTGACTCGCTCAATACAGAAGTGGTCAGATGGCGCGGATGCTACGCTACAGGACTGCTTTGCTAGCACGGACTGGAATATGTTCCGGGATTCATCCAATGGCATTGAGGAGTATACCACCTCAGTCATCGGCTTCATCAATAAGTGCATCGACGACGTCGCCCCACAGTGACCGTACGCACAAATCCCAACCAGAAGCCATGGATTACAGGCAACATCCGCATCAAGCTAAAGGCTAGAGCTGCCGCTTTCAAGGAGTGGGACACTAATCTGGACACCTATAAGAAATCCCGCTATGCCCTCAGATGAACCATCAAACAAGCAAAGTGTCAATACAGGATTAAGATTGAATCCTACTACACCGGTTCTGGCGGTCGTCAGATGTGGCAGGTCTTGAAAATTATTACAGACTACAAAGAGACACCCAGACGCGAGCTGCCCAGTGATGTGAGCCTACGAGACCAGCTAAACGCCTTTTATGCTTGCTTCGAGGCAAGCAACACTGAAGCATGCACGAGAGCACCAGCTGTTCCGGATGACTGTGTGATAACGCTCTCGGTAGCCGATGTGAGCAAGACCTGTAAACAGGGCAACATTCACAAAGCCGCGGGGCCAGATGGATTACCAGGACGTGTACTCAAAGCATGCGCGGACAAACTGGCAAGTGTCTTCACTGACATTTTCAACCTCTCCCTTACCAATTCTGTAATACCTACATGTTTCAAGCAGACCACCATAGTCCCTGTGCCCAAGGAAGCAAAGGTAACCTGCCTAAATGGCTACCTCCCAGTAGCACTCACGTCGGTAGCCATGAAGTGCTTTGAAAGGCTGGTCATGGCTCACATCAACAAAATCCTCCTGGATACCCTAGACCCACTCCAATTCACAAAACGCCCCAACAGATCCACATATTACGCAATCTCAATCTCACTCCACACTACCCTTTCCCACCTGAACAAAAGGAACACCTATGTGAGAATGCTGTTCATTGACTACAGCTCAGCGTTCAACACCATAGTGCCCACAAAGCTCATCACTAAGCTAAGGACCCTGGGACTAAACACCTCCTACTGCAACTGGATCCTGAACTTCCTGACGGGCCGCCCCCAGGTGGTAATGGTAGGCAACAACACATCTGCCCTGCTGATCCTCAACACTGGGGCACCTCAGGGGTGTGTACTTAGTCCCCTCCTGTACTCATCGTTCACCCACGACTGCGTGGCCAAACATGACTCCATCACCATCATTAAGTTTGCTGATGACACAACAGTGGTAGGCCTGATCACCGACATCGATGAGACAGCCTAAAGGGAGGAGGTCAGACAACTGGCAGTGTGGTGCCAGGACAACAACCTCTCCCTCAATGTGAGGAAGACAAAGGAGCTGATCGTGGACTACAGGAAAAGGCAGGCCGAACAGGCCCCCATTAACATCAACGTGACTGTAGTGCTTCTACATCTGCATTGCTTGCTGTTTGGGGTTTTAGGCTGGGTTTCTGCACAGCACTTTGAGATATCAGCTGATATAAGAAGGGCTATATAAATAAATTTGATTTGATTTGATTTAGTGGAGCGGGTTGAGAGTTTCAAGTTCCTTGGTGTCCACATCACCAACGATCTATCATGGTCAAAACACACCAGGACAGTTGTGAAGAGGGCACAACAAAACCTTTTCCCCCTCAGGAGACTGTAAAGATTTGGCAAGGGTCTCCAGATCCTCAAAAAGTTCTACAGCTGCACCATCGAGAGCATCCTGACCGGTTGCATCACCGCCTGGTATGGCAACTGCTCGGCATCTGACCGTAAGGCGCCACAGAGGGCAGTGCGGACGGCCCAGTGCATCACTGGGGCCAAGGTTCCTGCAATCCAGGACCTATATAGTAGGCGATGTCAGAGGAAAGCCCATAAAATTGTCAGAGACTCCAGTCACCCAAGTCATAGACTGTTTTCTCTGCTACCGCATGGTAAGCGGTACCGGAGTGCCAAGTCTAGGACCAAAAGGCTCCTTAAAGCTTCTTACGGATCATTGGGACGCTAGCGTCCCACCTCGACAACATCTGGTGAAATTGCAGAGCGCCAAATTCAAATTACAGAAATCGTAATACTAAACATTCATGAAAATACAAGTGTCATACATCATTTAAAAGCTTAACTTCTTGTTAATCCAGCAGCGTGGTCAGATTTCAAAAAGGCTTTACGGGAAAGCACACCATGCGATTATCTGAGGACAGCACCCCGCACACAAAAGCATTACATACATTTTCCATCAAGCAGATGCGTCACGAAAGTCAGAAATAGCGATAAAATAAATCACTTACCTTTGAAGATCTTCATCTGGTTGCAATCACAAGGGTCCCAGCTACATAAAAAATGGTCCTTTTGTTCGATAAAGTCCTTCTTTATATCCCAAAAAAGTAAGTTTCAATGGCGCGCTTGACTCAGTAATCCACCGGTGTCCCTCGTTCAAAATGCATACAAAATGAATCCCGTATGTTACCAATAAACTTCTTCTAAACAAGTCAAACAACGTTCCTAATCAATCCTCAGGTACCCTATTATGTAAATTACGATAAAATTTAAGACGGAGAATACCGGAGACCATTACCGGAGATAAATAATGAAGTACACACACTCCCCGGAACGCGCTACAAACACTACAGCCAAAATGGGAGCCACTTAGAAAAACTACAAATTCTAGCTCATTTTTCAAAAAACAAGCCTGAATCTCTTTCTAAAGACTGTTGACATCTAGTGGAAGCCCTAGGAACTGCAATCTGGGAGGACTTCCTTTTATATTCCCATTCCCAGCCATTGTAGTCAGAGGTGAGCTGAAATGTGTATTTTTCTGGATGGATTGTCCTCGGGTTTTCGCCTGCCATATCAGTTATGTTATACTCACAGACATTATTTTAACAGTTTTGGAAACTTTAGAGTGTTTTCTATCCAATACTACCAATTATATGCATATCCTAGCTTCTGGGCCTATATATAGGCAGTTTACTTTGGGAACCTCATTCATCCAAACTTCCGAATACTGCCCCCTTGCCCGAAGAAGTTTTAACAGCTTCTAACCCCAATCCATAAGACTGTTGAACAATTAATCAAATGGCCACCGGACTATTACATCGCCCCCCCCCCCCCCCCCCCCCCATTTTTTTTGTACACTGCTGCTACTCGCTGTTCATTATCTATGCATAGTCACTTCACCCCTACTGTCACGCCCTGGCCTTAGTATTCTTTGTTTTTCTTTATTATTTTAGTTAGGTCAGGGTGTGACATGGGGAATGTTTGTGTTTTGTTGGTTTTGGGTGATTATATGGTAAAGGGGGTGTTGGGTGTAGTGTATGGGTTTGTGTTGAGTGCATGTGTCTAGCGTTGTCTATGTTGGTTTAGTTGTCTAGGAGAGTCTATGGTTGCCTGAATGAGTTCCCAATTAGAGACAGCTGATTTCTGTTGTCTCTGATTGGGAGCCATATTTAGGGTAGCCATAGGCTTGCATGTGATGTGGGTAATTGTCTATGTGATACGTTTGTAGCCTGTGTGTGCACATCGTTATTTAGCTTCACGATCGTTTTCTTGTTTTGTTTAGTGTGTAAGTGTTTTTGTTTCGTTTTGCCTTCATATTCATTAAAAGGAATATGGCTTACTTTCCTACTGCTGCGTTTTGGTCCGTCAATCCTCCACACGATCGTGACACCTACCTACATGTACAAATTACCTCTAACCTGTACCACCCGCACACTGACTCTGTACCGGTTCCCGGCTGTATATAGCCTCGTTGTTGTTATGTTATTGTGTTACTTTTTATTATTTTTTACTTTAGTTTATTTGGTAAATATTTTCTTAACTCTTCTTGAACTGCACTGTTGGTTAAGGGCTTGTAAGTAAGCATCTCATGGTAAGGTCTACACTTGTTGTATTCGGCGCATGTGACAAATAAAGTTTGATTTGATTTGATATTCCACTGTAACATGCAGCTGTCAGACATGCAATCCGTAACATATTGATGTTTTCCCAGGACAGTGGTTTAAGGTTACATTAGTACAGTATGTGTGTCTCATCCCGTGGGAGTGACCCTGCTGATGGGTTGATGTTTGAGGTCTTTGTTTCAGGAATATACAAATCAGTACGTTGAAGAGACTTTCCTTTTTCCAAATTAACACCTCGCTTTTGGGACAGAGAAGAAAGCACAAGTCATTCAGCAGTTAGTATCCATATGCAGAATAGAGAGGCTACGTAATTGTTTCAATTGGTTTACTGTTTCAATTCATTATCACTCATCTTTTTCCCCTTTCCACTGTTACATCACTGTACAAATAACTGTAAACCCTCAGACCTTATTGACGCTTACACATGCACATACACACATACACACACGCACACGCATGCGTACGCACACACAAACAACACACTAATCGGGGCGGCAGGTAGCCTAGTGGTTAGAGCATTGGGCCAGTAACCGAAAGGTTGCTGGAATCGAACCCCTGAGCTGACAAGGTAAAAATCTGTCGTTCTGCCCCTGAACAAGGCAGTTGTTCCACGGTAGGCCGTCACTGTTCCACGGTAGGCCGTCATTGTTCCACGGTAGGCCGTCACTGTTCCACGGTAGGCCGTCATTGTTCCACGGTAGGCCGTCACTGTTCCACGGTAGGCCGTCACTGTTCCACGGTAGGCCGTCATTGTTCCACGGTAGGCCGTCACTGTTCCACGGTAGGCCGTCACTGTTCCACGGTAGGCCGTCACTGTTCCACGGTAGGCCGTCACTGTTCCACGGTAGGCCGTCATTGTTCCACGGTAGGCCGTCATTGTTCCACTGTTCCACGGTAGGCCGTCATTGTTCCACTGTTCCACGGTAGGCTTAGGCCGTCATTGTTCCACTGTTCCACGGTTGGCCGTCATTGTAAATAAGAATTTGTTCTTAACTGACTTGCCTAGTTAAATAAAGTTAAAATAAAATTGCAGTACAATTATGAAAATGTGAAATATTAATAGGAAATCAAACATGAGCATGTTCCATATAAAAGTATGCATAAACGATAGGACCTCTAGCAAGACGGAGTAAATGTTGAAATGTAAGTGTTTTGTTAGTGCAGAGGGATCTGCCCCCAGGATCTTTTGCTTCTTTAATGAAGTGTTGTGGTTTGTCTTCAGGTGTGGGCCGGATGCTAATGTTGGGGTTTTTAAGCTGAAAGCTGCAGGAGGGCTGGTAACGGACCTGAGGGAAGGCCCAGTCCAGAGTAATCCAGAACCCCCTCCAGGACCCACCTGCAGCCTGCAGCAGCCAATGCCCTGTGGTGATCACCCTGAGCACAGCACCCTAGGGTGGGCACAGCACCCTGAGCACAGCACCCTGAGCACAGCCCTGCCATAGAGAGAGGGAGAGAGAAAGACAGAAGACTTGAGGGGGGAGGGAGGAGAGGGAGCTATGGAGAGAGAGAAAGACTGGAGAGGTCTATTTATCTGTCTGTGGAGGAAGTGCTTCTCCTCCCCTCTCTTCCACTACTCCCCCCCGTCCCCGTCCCCTGATGCAGAGAGCTGTGACTGAAACACACCAATGCACCCTCTCTCGGGATGAGTTCCAAATACAGGGGGGAAGGGGGTAGAGTGCATTTTAAAAATGGAAGGAACGAAGTGCAAAGTAGGGAGCTCCTTAAAGAGGCTTGTCAAAATAATGAAAACAAATGGCACAGCAGTCCCCAGAGACGAATAGGAGAACTTCATTTGTGAGGCGTCTTCAGCAGAAATCTGCTGCGCTACAGCAACTTCTTCATTCAAAGGCAGAAAGGGAGACGAGTGGGGAGACTGAAGGAAGAAAAATGGGAGCACTCATTGTAATAATTGTTCAGGGTCAATTATCCCCACATCGGAGCAATCGTGCTGATGTGTGTTAGCAAGCAGGCAGCAGCCATGGAGCTGCAAAACCAACGGGGAATTAACATAGTAGATATCTCCTCAGTGAAGGAAGGAAGGCCCTGAATAACAGCTAGTTCATCTCTTTACATCCTCTCCCCTCACTAATGACCATCCTGGGATTCTAATGTGCAGGTTTGGACAGGTTTGAGCTGTAATATGTGTCAGGTGGAACAACAAAAGGTTAATATAGTAGGTGGTTGACTGGTTAACGGTAATAAAGCTCTTCATCTATATGATACACTTAGATACACATTCAAAGTTGAATACTCACCAACACAGTTAAGCGTAAGTAAGCACCACCATCAAGTGAGCTAGTAGGCATCTTTGTCTCCTAACTCACATGGCTAGCAGTAAGGGAGAAAAATGTGTCACTTCTTCTGCCTGACATTGTCATCTACACATAATTGTAGTTGTTGCAATTATTTCAGTTAATTTGCAAATGTCTACGTTTCAAAACTCTATCTACACTCTTAAAAAAAAGTTATTCAGCTGTCCCCATAGGAGAACCCTTTTTGGTTCCAGGTCGAACTCTTTTTGGGATCCATGTGGAACCATCTGTGGAAAATGTGAAACCTATATGAAACCTAAAAGGGTTCCACCTGGAACCAAAAGCTTTTTTCTAAGAGTTCTCCTATGGGGACAGCCAAAGAACCCTTTTAGGTTCTATATATCACCTTTTTTTCAAAGAGTTGTCTCAGATTTCTTCTCTCCTGTATCTTTTATGTTTGGAATAAAGCCAATTGAATTGTTATCAGCCTCCCTCAAAAGGAAGAAGGCATTCCTTTCACTGCTTTTTCAGCTTTTCTCTCTCTTCAATTCTTCTTTCTTTATCTCTCTTTTCCCTCTCCTCTTCCTCTCTCTCTCTTTCTCTTTCTTTCTCTCTCCCTGACAGCAAATAGCTTTCTTCTCTTATCACCCCTTCTTTCTTCATCCTCCCTCCTCCTTCCTCTTCATCCTCCCTCCTCTTTCCTCTTCCGACTTTGACTTCATCTTTCAAGTGCAGCAGCAGTAGCTTTCCTCCCCATCCCGTCCTCTCCTCTCTGCTGCGTCCACTGTCTGCATTCCTGTCACGTGCTCACCAAAGGTTATATGGCCTACTTTCTTATCAGCTGCATTCTGGGATATCAGCTCTCAGGCCTGTCTTCTGGAGAACTATCTCTAACCCCCCTCTCTCTGCTGACTGCTGGGAGGACGACCTTTGTCGACCTTGTTTTTTTTCTTCCTTTTCTTTTTTCCTTCCAAGGAATCTTTTACAGAATAAAAATGAAAGAAAGAGCGTAACTGAGAGAGAAGGGGGAGGAAAAGAGAATGGGGGAGAAAGGAAAATAAAGCAGCCCAATTCCCATGAGAGAATCTGTGATGAGATTGGGACGGAGTTAGCCTTGTAAGAAAAGCGCCGTCGGCCCCCTCTCTCACAGAGTGCAGTGGTTGTTCAATCGATATCCTACCCGCCCCCCAGAACTATTCTGTCCTCACGCATGCCGTCCACCTGTCTGCCCCATCTGGGGGGGTTGGGGACTGGGGAGGGGGATCTGGGGTTGGGGGTGCATGGATGTTTGACAGAGCCGTGATGTACAAATTCATTTTGGATCTTGCCAGCCTCTCGTCTAATAGGCACACATGCTCAAGGTCTTTGGAGGTCATGTTGGGACAGGAGTGGAAAGACGCTTCCCTGCCTCTCTCTTAGCTGGTGCTGCTTCCCTACCTCTCTCTTAGTTGGTGGTTCTGCTTCCCTACCTCTCTCTTAGCTGGTGGTGTTGCTTCCCTACCTCTCTCTTAGCTGGTGGTGCTGCTTCCCTACCTCTCTCTTAGCTGGTGTTGTTGCTTCCCTACCTCTCTCTTAGCTGGTGGTGTTGCTTCCCTAACTCTCTCTTAGCTGATGGTGTTGCTTCCCTTACCTCTCTCTTAGCTATTGGTTCTGCTTCCCTACCTCTCTCTTAGCTGGTGTTGTTGCTTCCCTACCTCTCTCTTAGCTGGTGGTATTAATTCCCTACCTCTCTCTTAGCTGGTGGTGTTGCTACCCTACCTCTCTCTTAGCTGGTGGTTCTGCTTCCCTACCTCTCTCTTAGCTGGTGGTGCTGCTTCCCTACATCTCTCTTAGCTGGTGTTGTTGCTTCCCTACCTCTCTCTTAGCTGGTGTTGTTACTGCCAAACCTCTCTCTTAGCTGGTGGTGTTGTTCCCTACCTCTCACTTAGTTGGTGGTGTTGTTCCCTACCTCTCTCTTAGCTGGTGGTGTAGTTCCCTACCTCTCTCTTAGCTGGTGGTGTTACTTCCCTACCTCTCTCTTAGCTGGTGGTGCTGCTTCCCTACCTCTCTCTTAGCTGGTGGTGTTACTTCCCTACCTCTCTCTTAGCTGGTGGTGTTACTTCCCTACCTCTCTCTTAGCTGGTGTTGTTGCTTCCCTACCTCTCTCTTAGCTGGTGGTATTAATTCCATACCTCTCTCTTAGCTGGTGGTGTTGCTTCCCTAACTCTCTCTTAGCTGGTGGTGTTACTTCCCTACATCTCTCTTAGCTGGTTGTGCTGCTTCCCTGCCTCTCTCTTAGCTGGTGGTGCTGCTTCCCTACCTCTCTCTTAGCTGGTGGTGTTGCTTCCCTACCTCTCTCTTAGCTGGTGGTGTTGCTTCCATACCCCTCTGTTAGCTGGTGGTGTTGCTTCCCTACCTCTCTCTTAGCTGGTGGTGTTGCTTCCCTACCTCTCTCTTAGCTGGTGGTGTTGCTTCCCTACCCCTCTCTTAGCTGGTGGTGTTGCTTCCCTAACTCTCTCTTAGCTGATGGTGTTGCTTCCCTACCTCTCTCTTAGCTGGTGGTGTTGCTTCCCTACCTCTCTCTTAGCTGGTGGTGTTGCTTCCCTAACTCTCTCTTAGCTGATGGTGTTGCTTACCTACCTCTCTTTTAGCTGGTGTTGTTGCTTCCCTACCTCTCTCTTCGCTGGTGGTATTAATTCCCTACCTCTCTCTTAGCTGGTGGTGTTGCTTCCCTAACTCTCTCTTAGCTGATGGTGTTGCTTCCCTACCCCTCTGTTAGCTGGTGGTGTTGCTTCCCTACCTCTCTCTTAGCTGGTGGTGTTGCTTCCCTACCTCTCTCTTAGCTGGTGGTGTTGCTTCCCTACCCCTCTCTTAGCTGGTGGTGTTGCCTCCCTAACTCTCTCTTAGCTGATGGTGTTGCTTCCCTACCTCTCTCTTAGCTGGTGGTGTTGCTTCCCTACCTCTCTCTTAGCTGGTGGTGTTGCTTCCCTAACTCTCTCTTAGCTGATGGTGTTGCTTACCTACCTCTCTTTTAGCTGGTGTTGTTGCTTCCCTACCTCTCTCTTCGCTGGTGGTATTAATTCCCTACCTCTCTCTTAGCTGGTGGTGTTGCTTCCCTAACTCTCTCTTAGCTGATGGTGTTGCTTCCCTACCTCTCTCTTAGATATTGGTTCTGCTTCCCTACCTCTCTCTTAGCTGGTGTTGTTGCTTCCTTAACTCTCTCTTAGCTGGTGGTGTTGCTTCCCTACCCCTCTCTTAGCAGGTGGTGCTGCTTCCCTACCTCCCTCTTAGCTGGTGGTGTTGCTTCCCTATCCCTTTCTTAACTGGTGGTGCTGCTTCCCTACCTCTCTCTTAGCTGGTGGTGTTGCTCCCCTTCCTCTCTCTTAGCTGGTGGTATTAATTCCCTACCTCTCTCTTAGCTGGTGGTGTTGATTCCCTACCTCTCTCTTAGCTGGTGGTTCTGCTTCCCTCCCTCTTTCTTAGCTGGTGTTGTTGCTTCCCTACCTCTCTCTTAGCTGGTGGTATTAATTCCCTACCTCTCTCTTAGCTGGTGGTGTTGCTTCCCTACCTCTCTCTTAGCTGGTGGTTCTGCTTCCCTACCTCTCTCTTAGCTGGTGTTGTTGCTTCCCTACCTCTCTCTTAGCTGGTGGTGTTGCTTCCCTACCTCTCTCTTAGCTGGTGGTTCTGCTTCCCTACCTCTCTCTTAGCTGGTGTTGTTGCTTCCCTACCTCTCTCTTAGCTGGTGGTGTTGCTTCCCTACCTCTCTCTTAGCTGGTGGTTCTGCTTCCCTACCTCTCTCTTAGCTGGTGTTGTTGCTTCCCTACCTCTCTCTTAGCTGGTGGTGTTGCTTCCCTACCTCTCTCTTAGCTGGTGGTTCTGCTTCCCTACCTCTCTCTTAGCTGGTGGTATTAACTACCTACCTCTCTCTTAGCTGGTGGTATTAACTCCCTACCTCTCTCTTATCTGGTGGTGTTGTTCCCTACCTCTCACTTAGTTGGTGTTGTTGTTCCCTACCTCTCTTTTAGCTGGTGGTGTTACTTCCCTACCGCTCCCTTAGCCGGTGGTGTTACTTCCCTACCTCTCTCTTAGCTGGTGGTGTTACTTCCCTGCCTCTCTCTTAGCTGGTGGTGTTACTTCCCTGCCTCTCTCTTAGCTGGTGGTGCTGCTTCCCTACCTCTCTCTTAGCTGGTGGTGTTGCTTCCCTACTTCTCTCTTACCTGGTGGTGTTGCTTCCCTACCCCTCTCTTAGCTGGTGGTGTTGCTTCCCTACCTCTCTCTTAGCTGGTGGTGTTACTTCCCTGCCTCTCTCTTAGCTGGTGGTGCTGCTTCCCTACCTCTCTTTTAGCTGGTGGTGTTGCTTCCCTACTTCTCTCTTACCTGGTGGTGTTGCTTCCCTACCCCTCTCTTAGCTGGTGGTGTTGCTTCCATACCCCTCTCTTAGCTGGTGGTGTTGCTTCCCTACCTCTCTCTTAGCTGGTGGTGTTGCTTCCCTACCTCTCTCTTAGCTGGTGGTGTTGCTTCCCTACCTCGCTCTTAGCTGGTGGTGTTGCTTCCCTACCCCTCTCTTAGCTGGTGGTGTTGCTTCCCTACCTCTCTCTTAGCTGGTGGTGTTGCTTCCCTACCCCTCTCTTAGCTGGTGGTGTTGCTTCCCTGCCTCTCTCTTAACTGGTGGTGTTGCTTCCCTACCCCTCTCTTAGCTGGTGGTGCTGCTTCCCTACCTCCCTCTTAGCTGGTGGTGCTTCTACACCTGCATTGCTTGCTGTTTGGGGTTTTAGGCTGGGTTTCTGTACAGCACTTCGAGATATTAGCTGATGTACAAAGGGCTATATAAAATAAACTTGATTTGATTTGATTTGAGTTGGTGTTGCTTCCCTACCCCTCTCTTAGCTGGTGGTGCTGCTTCCCTACCTCTCTCTTAGCTGGTGGTGTTGCTTCCCTACCCCTCTCTTAGCTGGTGGTGCTGCTTCCCTACCTCTCTCTTAGCTGGTGGTGTTGCTTCCCTAACTCTCTCTTAGCTGGTGGTGTTACTTCCCTACATCTCTCTTAGCTGGTTGTGCTGCTTCCCTGCCTCTCTCTTAGCTGGTGGTGCTGCTTCCCTACCTCTCTCTTAGCTGGTGGTGCTGCTTCCCTACCTCTCTCTTAGCTGGTGGTGTTGCTTCCCTACCTCTCTCTTAGCTGGTGGTGTTGCTTCCATACCCCTCTGTTAGCTGGTGGTGTTGCTTCCCTACCTCTCTCTTAGCTGGTGGTGTTGCTTCCCTACCTCTCTCTTAGCTGGTGGTGTTGCTTCCCTACCCCTCTCTTAGCTGGTGGTGTTGCTTCCCTAACTCTCTCTTAGCTGATGGTGTTGCTTCCCTACCTCTCTCTTAGCTGGTGGTGTTGCTTCCCTACCTCTCTCTTAGCTGGTGGTGTTGCTTTCCTAACTCTCTCTTAGCTGATGGTGTTGCTTACCTACCTCTCTCTTAGCTGGTGTTGTTGCTTCCCTACCTCTCTCTTCGCTGGTGGTATTAATTCCCTACCTCTCTCTTAGCTGGTGGTGTTGCTTCCCTAACTCTCTCTTAGCTGATGGTGTTGCTTCCCTACCTCTCTCTTAGATATTGGTTCTGCTTCCCTACCTCTCTCTTAGCTGGTGTTGTTGCTTCCCTACCTCTCTCTTCGCTGGTGGTATTAATTCCCTACCTCTCTCTTAGCTGGTGGTGTTGCTTCCCTACCTCTCTCTTAGCTGGTGGTTCTGCTTCCCTACCTCTCTCTTAGCTGGTGTTGTTGCTTCCCTACCTCTCTCTTAGCTGGTGGTGTTGCTTCCCTACCTCTCTCTTAGCTGGTGGTTCTGCTTCCCTACCTCTCTCTTAGCTGGTGTTGTTGCTTCCCTACCTCTCTCTTAGCTGGTGGTGTTGCTTCCCTACCTCTCTCTTAGCTGGTGGTTCTGCTTCCCTACCTCTCTCTTAGCTGGTGTTGTTGCTTCCCTACCTCTCTCTTAGCTGGTGGTGTTGCTTCCCTACCTCTCTCTTAGCTGGTGGTTCTGCTTCCCTACCTCTCTCTTAGCTGGTGGTATTAACTACCTACCTCTCTCTTAGCTGGTGGTATTAACTCCCTACCTCTCTCTTAGCTGGTGGTGCTGCTTCCCTACCTCTCTCTTAGCTGGTGGTGTTACTTCCCTACCTCTCTCTTAGCTGGTGGTGTTACTTCCCTACCTCTCTCTTAGCTGGTGTTGTTGCTTCCCTACCTCTCTCTTAGCTGGTGGTATTAATTCCCTACCTCCCTCTTAGCATGTGGTGTTGCTTCCCTACCCCTTTCTTAGCTGGTGGTGCTGCTTCCCTACCTCTCTCTTAGCTGGTGGTGTTGCTCCCCTACCTCTCTCTTAGCTGGTGGTATTAATTCCCTACCTCTCTTAGCTGGTGGTGTTGCTTCCCTACCTCTCTCTTAGCTGGTGGTTCTGCTTCCCTACCTCTTTCTTAGCTGGTGTTGTTGCTTCCCTACCTCTCTCTTAGCTAGTGGTATTAATTCCCTACCTCTCTCATAGCTGGTGGTGTTGCTTCCCTACCTCTCTCTTAGCTGGTGGTTCTGCTTCCCTACCTCTCTCTTAGCTGGTGTTGTTGCTTCCCTACCTCTCTCTTAGCTGGTGGTGTTGCTCCCCTACCTCTCTCTTAGCTGGTGGTATTAATTCCCTACCTCTCTCTTAGCTGGTGGTGTTGCTTCCCTACCTCTCTCTTAGCTGGTGGTTCTGCTTCCCTACCTCTTTCTTAGCTGGTGTTGTTGCTTCCCTACCTCTCTCTTAGCTGGTGGTATTAATTCCCTACCTCTATCTTAGCTGGTGGTGTTGCTTCCCTACCTCTCTCTTAGCTGGTGGTTCTGCTTCCCTACCTCTCTCTTAGCTGGTGTTGTTGCTTCCCTACCTCTCTCTTAGCTGGTGGTGTTGCTTCTCTACCTCTCTCTTAGCTGGTGGTTCTGCTTCACTACCTCTCTCTTAGCTGGTGTTGTTGCTTCCCTACCTCTCTCTTAGCTGGTGGTGTTGCTTCCCTACCGCTCTCTTAGCTGGTGGTGCTGCTTCCCTACCTCTCTCTTAGATGGTGGTGCTGCTTCCCTACCTCTTTCTTAGCTGGTGGTGTTGCTTCCCTGCCTCTCTCTTAGCTGGTGGTGCTGCTTCCCTACCTCTCTCTTAGCTGGTGGTGTTACTTCCCTACCTCTCTCTTAGCTGGTGGTGTTGTTCCCTACCTCTCTCTTAGCTGGTGGTGTTACTTCTCTACCTCTCTCTTAGCTGGTGGTGTTACTTCCCTACCTCTCTCTTAGCTGGTGGTGTTGTTCCCTACCTCTCTCTTAGCTGGTGGTGTTACTTCTCTACCTCTCTCTTAGCTGGTGGTGTTACTTCTCTACCTCTCTCTTAGCTGGTGGTGTTACTTCCCTACCTCTCTCTTAGCTGGTGGTGTTGTTCCCTACCTCTCTCTTAGCTGGTGGTGTTACTTCTCTACCTCTCTCTTAGCTGGTGGTGTTGCTTCACTGCCTCTCTCTTAGCTGGTGGTGTTGTTCCCTACCTCTCTCTTAGCTGGTGGTGTTACTTCTCTACCTCTCTCTTAGCTGGTGGTGTTGCTTCACTGCCTCTCTCTTAGCTGGTGGTGTTGCTTCCCTACCTCTCTCTTAGCTGGTGGTTCTGCTTCCCTACCTCTCTCTTAGCTGGTGTTGTTGCTTCCCTACCTCTCTCTTAGCTGGTGGTGTTGCTTCCCTACCTCTCTCTTAGCTGGTGGTTCTGCTTCCCTACCTCTCTCTTAGCTGGTGTTGTTGCTTCCCTACCTCTCTCTTAGCTGGTGTTGTTGCTTCCCTACCTCTCTCTTAGCTGGTGGTTCTGCTTCCCTACCTCTCTCTTAGCTGGTGGTATTAACTACCTACCTCTCTCTTAGCTGGTGGTATTAACTCCCTACCTCTCTCTTAGCTGGTGGTGCTGCTTCCCTACCTCTCTCTTAGCTGGTGGTGTTACTTCCCTACCTCTCTCTTAGCTGGTGGTGTTACTTCCCTACCTCTCTCTTAGCTGGTGTTGTTGCTTCCCTACCTCTCTCTTAGCTGGTGGTATTAATTCCATACCTCTCTCTTAGCTGGTGGTGTTGCTTCCATACCCCTCTGTTAGCTGGTGGTGTTGCTTCCCTACCTCTCTCTAGCTGGTGGTGTTGCTTCCCTACCTCTCTCTTAGCTGGTGGTGTTGCTTCCCTACCCCTCTCTTAGCTGGTGGTGTTGCTTCCCTAACTCTCTCTTAGCTGATGGTGTTGCTTCCCTACCTCTCTCTTAGCTGGTGGTGTTGCTTCCCTACCTCTCTCTTAGCTGGTGGTGTTGCTTCCCTAACCCTCTCTTAGCTGATGGTGTTGCTTACCTACCTCTCTCTTAGCTGGTGTTGTTGCTTCCCTACCTCTCTCTTCGCTGGTGGTATTAATTCCCTACCTCTCTCTTAGCTGGTGGTGTTGCTTCCCTAACTCTCTCTTAGCTGATGGTGTTGCTTCCCTACCTCTCTCTTAGATATTGGTTCTGCTTCCCTACCTCTCTCTTAGCTGGTGTTGTTGCTTCCCTACCTCTCTCTTAGCTGGTGGTATTAATTCCCTAACTCTTCTTAGCTGGTGGTGTTGCTTCCCTACCCCTCTCTTAGCAGGTGGTGCTGCTTCCCTACCTCCCTCTTAGCTGGTGGTGTTGCTTCCCTACCCCTTTCTTAGCTGGTGGTGCTGCTTCCCTACCTCTCTCTTAGCTGGTGGTGTTGCTCCCCTACCTCTCTCTTAGCTGGTGGTATTAATTCCCTACCTCTCTCTTAGCTGGTGGTGTTGCTTCCCTACCTCTCTCTTAGCTGGTGGTTATGCTTCCCTACCTCTTTCTTAGCTGGTGTTGTTGCTTCCCTACCTCTCTCTTAGCTGGTGGTATTAATTCCCTACCTCTCTCTTAGCTGGTGGTGTTGCTTCCCTACCTCTCTCTTAGCTGGTGGTTCTGCTTCCCTACCTCTCTCTTAGCTGGTGTTGTTGCTTCCCTACCTCTCTCTTAGCTGGTGGTGTTGCTTCTCTACTTCTCTCTTAGCTGGTGGTTCTGCTTCCCTACCTCTCTCTTAGCTGGTGTTGTTGCTTCCCTACCTCTCTCTTAGCTGTTGGTGTTGCTTCCCTACCTCTCTCTTAGCTGGTGGTGCTGCTTCCTTACCTCTCTCTTAGATGGTGGTGCTGCTTCCCTACCTCTTTCTTAGCTGGTGGTGTTGCTTCCCTGCCTCTCTCTTAGCTGGTGGTGCTGCTTCCCTACCTCTCTCTTAGCTGGTGGTGCTGCTTCCCTACCTCTCTCTTAGCTGGTGGTGATACTTCCCTACCTCTCTCTTAGCTGGTGGTGTTGTTCCCTACCTCTCTCTTAGCTGGTGGTGTTACTTCACTACCTCTCTCTTAGCTGGTGTTGTTGCTTCCCTACCTCTCTCTTAGCTGGTGGTGTTGCTTCCCTACCGCTCTCTTAGCTGGTGGTGCTGCTTCCCTACCTCTCTCTTAGCTGGTGTTGTTGCTTCCCTACCTCTCTCTTAGCTGGTGGTGTTGCTTCCCTACCTCTCTCTTAGCTGGTGGTTCTGCTTCCCTACCTCTCTCTTAGCTGGTGTTGTTGCTTCCCTACCTCTCTCTTAGCTGGTGGTGTTGCTTCCCTACCTCTCTCTTAGCTGGTGGTTCTGCTTCCCTACCTCTCTCTTAGCTGGTGTTGTTGCTTCCCTACCTCTCTCTTAGCTGGTGGTGTTGCTTCCCTACCTCTCTCTTAGCTGGTGGTTCTGCTTCCCTACCTCTCTCTTAGCTGGTGGTATTAACTACCTACCTCTCTCTTAGCTGGTGGTATTAACTCCCTACCTCTCTCTTATCTGGTGGTGTTGTTCCCTACCTCTCACTTAGTTGGTGTTGTTGTTCCCTACCTCTCTTTTAGCTGGTGGTGTTACTTCCCTACCGCTCCCTTAGCCGGTGGTGTTACTTCCCTACCTCTCTCTTAGCTGGTGGTGTTACTTCCCTGCCTCTCTCTTAGCTGGTGGTGTTACTTCCCTGCCTCTCTCTTAGCTGGTGGTGCTGCTTCCCTACCTCTCTCTTAGCTGGTGGTGTTGCTTCCCTACTTCTCTCTTACCTGGTGGTGTTGCTTCCCTACCCCTCTCTTAGCTGGTGGTGTTGCTTCCCTACCTCTCTCTTAGCTGGTGGTGTTACTTCCCTGCCTCTCTCTTAGCTGGTGGTGCTGCTTCCCTACCTCTCTTTTAGCTGGTGGTGTTGCTTCCCTACTTCTCTCTTACCTGGTGGTGTTGCTTCCCTACCCCTCTCTTAGCTGGTGGTGTTGCTTCCATACCCCTCTCTTAGCTGGTGGTGTTGCTTCCCTACCTCTCTCTTAGCTGGTGGTGTTGCTTCCCTACCTCTCTCTTAGCTGGTGGTGTTGCTTCCCTACCTCGCTCTTAGCTGGTGGTGTTGCTTCCCTACCCCTCTCTTAGCTGGTGGTGTTGCTTCCCTACCTCTCTCTTAGCTGGTGGTGTTGCTTCCCTACCCCTCTCTTAGCTGGTGGTGTTGCTTCCCTGCCTCTCTCTTAACTGGTGGTGTTGCTTCCCTACCCCTCTCTTAGCTGGTGGTGCTGCTTCCCTACCTCCCTCTTAGCTGGTGGTGCTTCTACACCTGCATTGCTTGCTGTTTGGGGTTTTAGGCTGGGTTTCTGTACAGCACTTCGAGATATTAGCTGATGTACAAAGGGCTATATAAAATAAACTTGATTTGATTTGATTTGAGTTGGTGTTGCTTCCCTACCCCTCTCTTAGCTGGTGGTGCTGCTTCCCTACCTCTCTCTTAGCTGGTGGTGTTGCTTCCCTACCCCTCTCTTAGCTGGTGGTGCTGCTTCCCTACCTCTCTCTTAGCTGGTGGTGTTGCTTCCCTAACTCTCTCTTAGCTGGTGGTGTTACTTCCCTACATCTCTCTTAGCTGGTTGTGCTGCTTCCCTGCCTCTCTCTTAGCTGGTGGTGCTGCTTCCCTACCTCTCTCTTAGCTGGTGGTGCTGCTTCCCTACCTCTCTCTTAGCTGGTGGTGTTGCTTCCCTACCTCTCTCTTAGCTGGTGGTGTTGCTTCCATACCCCTCTGTTAGCTGGTGGTGTTGCTTCCCTACCTCTCTCTTAGCTGGTGGTGTTGCTTCCCTACCTCTCTCTTAGCTGGTGGTGTTGCTTCCCTACCGCTCTCTTAGCTGGTGGTGCTGCTTCCCTACCTCTCTCTTAGATGGTGGTGCTGCTTCCCTACCTCTTTCTTAGCTGGTGGTGTTGCTTCCCTGCCTCTCTCTTAGCTGGTGGTGCTGCTTCCCTACCTCTCTCTTAGCTGGTGGTGTTACTTCCCTACCTCTCTCTTAGCTGGTGGTGTTGTTCCCTACCTCTCTCTTAGCTGGTGGTGTTACTTCTCTACCTCTCTCTTAGCTGGTGGTGTTACTTCCCTACCTCTCTCTTAGCTGGTGGTGTTGTTCCCTACCTCTCTCTTAGCTGGTGGTGTTACTTCTCTACCTCTCTCTTAGCTGGTGGTGTTACTTCTCTACCTCTCTCTTAGCTGGTGGTGTTACTTCCCTACCTCTCTCTTTAGCTGGTGGTGTTGTTCCCTACCTCTCTCTTAGCTGGTGGTGTTATTCTCTACCTCTCTCTTAGCTGGTGGTGTTGCTTCACTGCCTCTCTCTTAGCTGTGGTGTTGTTCTACCTCTCTCTCTTAGCTGGTGTGTTACTTCTCTACCTCTCTCTTAGCGGGTGTGTTGCTTCACTGCCTCTCTCTTAGCTGGTGGTGTTGTTCCCTACCTCTTCTCTTAGCTGGGGTTATGCTTCCTACCTCTCTCTTAGCTGGTGTTGTGCTTCCCTGCCTCTCTCTTAGCTGGTGGTGTTGCCCTACCTCTCCTTAGCTGGTGGTTCTGCTTCCCTACCTCTCTCTTAGCTGGTGTTGTTGCTTCCCTACCTCTCTCTTAGCTGGTGTTGTGCTTCCCTACCTCTCTCTTAGCTGTGGTTCTGCTTCCCTACCTCTCTTTAGCTGGTGGTATTCCCTACCTACTCTCTCTAGCTGGTGGTATTACCCTACCTCTCTCTTAGCTGGTGGTTCTGCTTCCCTACCTCTCTCTTAGCTGGTGGTGTTA
>NC_052323.1:38525706-38583745 GCF_016432855.1 Salvelinus namaycush | reverse complement strand
GTGCAGGTCTGTTCTAACCTCAGCCCTGCTAGAGAGAGACCAGGCACTGGATTACCCAGCCCTGCTAGAGAGAGACCAGCGGCACTGTGCAGGTCTGTTCTAACCTCAGCCCTGATAGAGAGACCAGCCAGGCACTGTGCAGGTATGTTCTAACCTCAGCCCTGCAAGAGAGAAACCAGCCAGGCACTGTGCAGGTCTGTTCTAACCTCAGCCCTGCTAGAGAGAGACCAGCCAGGCACTGTGCAGGTCTGTTCTAACCTCAGCCCTGATAGAGAGAGACCAGCCAGGCACTGTGCAGGTCTGTTCTAACCTCAACCCTGCTAGAGAGAGACCAGCCAGGCACTGTGCAGGTCTGTTCTAACCTCAGCCATGCTAGAGAGAGACCAGCCAGGCACTGTGCAGGTCTGTTCTAACCTCAGCCATGCTAGAGAGAGACCATCAGGCACTGTGCATGTCTGTTCTAACCTCAACCCTGCTAGAGAGAGAGAGACCAGCCAGGCACTGTGCAGGTCTGTTCTAACTTCAGCCATGCTAGAGAGAGACCATCAGGCACTGTGCATGTCTGTTCTAACCTCAGCCCTGCTAGAGAGATACCAGCCAGGCACCATGAGGGTCTATTCTAACCTCAGCCATGCTAGAGAGAGACCATCAGGCACTGTGCATGTCTGTTCTAACCTCAGCCCTGCTAGAGAGAGACCAGCCAGGCACTGTGCATGTCTGTTCTAACCTCAGCCATGCTAGAGAGAGACCAGCCAGGCACCATGAGGGTCTATTCTAACCTCAGCCCTGCTAGAGAGTGACCATCCAGGTACTGTGCAGGTCTAGTCTAACCTCAGACCTGTTAGAGAGAGAGACAAGCCAGGCACTGTGCAGGTCTGTTCTAACCTCAGCCCTGATAGAGAGAGACCAGCCAGGCACTGTGCAGGTCTGTTCTAACCTCAGCCATGCTAGAGAGAGACCAGCCAGGCACTGTGCATGTCTGTTCTAACCTCAGCCATGCTAGAGAGAGACCAGCCAGGCACCATGAGGGTCTATTCTAACCTCAGCCCTGCTAGAGAGTGACCATCCAGGTACTGTGCAGGTCTAGTCTAACCTCAGACCTGTTAGAGAGAGAGACAAGCCAGGCACTGTGCAGGTCTGTTCTAACCTCAGCCATGCTAGAGAGAGACCAGCCAGGCACTGTGCAGGTCTAGTCTAACGTCAGACCTGTTAGAGAGAGAGATAAGCCAGGCACTGTGCAGGTCTGTTCTAACCTCAGCCCTGATAGAGAGACCAGCCAGGCACCATGAGGGTCTATTCTAACCTCAGCCCTGCTAGAGAGTGACCATCCAGGCACTGTGCAGGTCTGTTCTAACCTCAGCCCTGCTAGAGAGAGACCAGCCAGGCACTGTGCATGTCTGTTCTAACCTCAGCCCTGCTAGAGAGAGACCAGCCAGGCACCATGAGGGTCTATTCTAACCTCAGCCCTGCTAGAGAGAGACCAGCCAGGCACTGTGCAGGTCTAGTCTAACCTCAGACCTGTTAGAGAGAGAGACAAGCCAGGCACTGTGCAGGTCTGTTCTAACCTCAGCCATGCTAGAGAGAGACCAGCCAGGCACTGTGCAGGTCTGTTCTAACCTTAGCCATGCTAGAGAGAGAGAGACCAGCCAGGCACTGTGCAGATCTGTTCTAACCTCAGCCATGCTAGAGAGAGAGAGACCAGCCAGGCACTGTGCAGGTATGTTCTAACCTCAGCCATGCTAGAGAGAGAGAGACCAGCCAGGCACTGTGCAGGTCTGTTCTAACCTCAGCCCTGCTAGAGAGAGACCAGCCAGGCACTGTGCAGGTCTGTTCTAACCTCAGCCCTGATAGAGAGACCAGCCAGGCACTGTGCAGGTATGTTCTAACCTCAACCCTGCTAGAGAGTGACCAGCCAGGCACTGTGCAGGTCTGTTCTAACCTCAACCCTGCTAGAGAGAGACCAGCCAGGCACTGTGCAGGTCTGTTTTAACCTCAGCCATGCTAGAGAGAGACCAGCCAGGCACTGTGCATGTCTGTTCTAACCTCAGCCATGCTAGAGAGAGACCAGCCAGGCACTCTGCAGGTCTAGTCTAACCTCAGACCTGTTAGAGAGAGAGACAAGCCAGGCACTGTGCAGGTCTGTTCTAACCTCAGCCCTGATAGAGAGACCAGCCAGGCACTGTGCAGGTCTAGTCTAACCTCAGACCTGTTAGAGAGAGAGACAAGCCAGGCACTGTGCAGGTCTGTTCTAACCTCAGCCATGCTAGAGAGAGACCAGCCAGGCACTGTGCAGGTCTGTTCTAACCTCAGCCATGCTAGAGAGAGAGAGACCAGCCAGGCACTGTGCAGGTCTGTTCTAACCTCAGCCATGCTAGAGAGAGAGAGACCAGCCAGGCACTGTGCAGGTCTGTTCTAACCTCAGCCATGCTAGAGAGAGAGAGACCAGCCAGGCACTGTGCAGGTCTGTTCTAACCTCAGCCCTGCTAGAGAGAGACCAGCCAGGCACTGTGCAGGTCTGTTCTAACCTCAGCCCTGATAGAGAGACCAGCCAGGCACTGTGCAAGTATGTTCTAACCTCAACCCTGCTAGAGAGTGACCAGCCAGGCACTGTGCAGGTCTGTTCTAACCTCAACCCTGCTAGAGAGAGACCAGCCAGGCACTGTGCAGGTCTGTTTTAACCTCAGCCATGCTAGAGAGAGACCAGCCAGGCACTGTGCATGTCTGTTCTAACCTCAGCCATGCTAGAGAGAGACCAGCCAGGCACTGTGCAGGTCTAGTCTAACCTCAGACCTGTTAGAGAGAGAGACAAGCCAGGCACTGTGCAGGTCTGTTCTAACCTCAGCCCTGATAGAGAGACCAGCCAGGCACTGTGCAGGTCTGTTCTAACCTCAGCCCTGATAGAGAGACCAGCCAGGCACCATGAGGGTCTATTCTAACCTCAGCCCTGCTAGAGAGTGACCATCCAGGCACTGTGCAGGTCTGTTCTAACCTCAGCCCTGATAGAGAGACCAGCCAGGCACCATGAGGGTCTATTCTAATCTCAGCCCTGCTAGAGAGAGACCAGCCAGGCACTGTGCAGGTCTGTTTTAACCTCAGCCATGCTAGAGAGAGACCAGCCAGGCACTGTGCAGGTCTAGTCTAACCTCAGACCTGTTAGAGAGAGAGACAAGCCAGGCACTGTGCAGGTCTGTTCTAACCTCAGCCCTGCTAGAGAGAGACCAGCCAGGCACTGTGCAGGTCTGTTCTAACCTCAGACCTGTTAGAGAGAGAGACAAGCCAGGCACTGTGCAGGTCTGTTCTAACCTCAGCCCTGCTAGAGAGAGACCAGCCAGGCACTGTGCAGGTCTGTTCTATCCTCAGCCCTGCTAGAGAGTGACCAGCCAGGCACTGTGCAGGTCTGTTCTATCCTCAGCCCTGCTAGAGAGAGACCAGCCAGGCACTGTGCAGGTCTGTTCTAACCTCAGCCCTGCTAGAGAGAGACCAGCCAGGCACTGTGCAGGTCTGTTCTAACCTCAGCCCTGCTAGAGAGAGACCAGCCAGGCACTGTGCAGGTCTGTTCTAACCTCAGCCCTGATAGAGAGAGACCAGCCAGGCACCATGAGGGTCAATTCTAACCTCAGCCCTGATAGAGAGAGACCAGCCAGGCACTGTGCATGTCTGTTCTAACCTCAGCCATGCTAGAGAGAGACCAGCCAGGCACTGTGCATGTATGTTCTAACCTCAGCCATGCTAGAGAGAGACCAGCCAGGCACTGTGCAGGTCTGTTCTAACCTCAGCCATGCTAGAGAGAGACCAGCCAGGCACTGTGCAGGTCTGTTCTAACCTCAGCCCTGCTAGAGAGAGACCAGCCAGGCACTGTGCATGTCTGTTCTAACCTCAGCCATGCTAGAGAGAGACCAGCCAGGCACTGTGCAGGTCTGTTCTAACCTCAGCCCTGCTAGAGAGAGACCAGCCAGGCACTGTGCATGTCTGTTCTAACCTCAGCCATGCTAGAGAGAGACCAGCCAGGCACTGTGCATGTCTGTTCTAACCTCAGCCATGCTAGAGAGAGACCAGCCAGGCACTGTGCAGGTCTGTTTGTGTTATTGAATTCAGATGGGCTTGCTGAGGTGGTGCCAACTCCAGTCACTATGCCACACACTGTATATATACATATATATATACACACACACACACACACACACACACACACACACACACACACACACACACACACACACACACACACACACACACACACACACACACACACACACACACACACACACACACACACACAGGTCCTCAGAGCTGCGCATTTAGCAAGAAAATAAGTCTGCCATGAAAACATAGCTTCTGACGGAGGGCTTTCTGGGACCTGGGGTGCGTATTTGTGGGGTGAGAGTTTGTGTGTGTGTGGGGGGGGGGGGGGGCGGTAGAGAGTGGGTGGCACGTTAAGGGACTCTTTAGTGGTGTTCATCCTGTCCCAAGGCCCCAAAGACAGACCCAACTCTACACACACCGCTCAGCATCACTATCCAACCTAAAACAAACCATCAGGAGCCGTCAGAACCACTCAGCACTGAGACACAGACCGCCTGCTCTGTGTTTATAAACACACACACACACACACACACACACACACACACACACACACACACACACACACACTCACACACACACACACACACACACACACACACACATGGCTGCGGCAGAGAGCCTGCTGCCCAGGGATTGCTGCTGGACATGCTCATAGTCTGGGCACCGGCCTCCCTTCAGCCACACACTGCTATGGTTACACACACACACACACACACATACACACACATGCATCCACACACACACACACACACACACACACACACACACACACACACACACACACACACACACACATGTACTACACCACCATCATCATCATCACCCCCATTATCTTCTTCACCTTCGTCATCATTTGAATGATCGTCATCGACAGTCTCATGATACCCTTGTTGACTTATAAACCACATAACTAGCTTATGATTGGAGGACCGTGATTGGAGGACCGTGATTTGACGACAGTGATTGGAGGATAGTGATTGGAGGATAGTGATTGGAGGACCGTGATTTGACGACAGTGATTGGAGGATAGTGATTGGAGGATAGTGATTGGAGGATGGTGATTGGAGGACAGTGATTGGAGGATAGTGATTGGAGGATAGCGATTTGACGACAGTGATTGGAGGATAGTGATTGGAGGATAGTGATTGGAGGATGGTGATTGGAGGATAGTGATTGGAGGACCGTGATTGGAGGATCGTGATTAGAGGATAGTGATTGGAGGATAGTGATTGGAGGATAGTGATTGGAGGATAGTGATTTGAGGACAGTGATTGGAGGATAGTGATTGGAGGATAGTGATTGGAGGATAGTGATTGGAGGATAGTGATTGGAGGATAGTGATTGGAGGACAGTCAGCGAGATCACACCAGATAGTCTTCAGTGTTTGACGTTTGTCCAGGTCCCAGGACATCGGGAGATGTATTTGATAACGTCCACTATGGCACACCAAGCGTTTCAGCTCCTAGGATTGCGGGTTCAATCCCAGTGCTACACATTCTGTTTTATCCTCATTCTAAACCTTAACCCTTACCTTAACCAGTCGGTATTAATGTGTAAACTTAACCATCAAGTTGTTTCTGTTTAATAAAGGAAACTGGCCCCTAGAACCATCTTGTCTGGTTATAAAGGGAAACTGGCCCCTAGAACCATCTTGTCTGGTTATAAAGGGAAACTGGCCCCTAGAACCATCTTGTCTGGTTATAAAGGGAAACTGGTCCCTAGAACCATCTTGTCTGGTTATAAAAGGAAACTGGCCCCTAGAACCATCTAGTCTGGTTATAAAGGGAAACTGGCCCCTAGAACCATCTTGTCTACTTACAAATGGAAACTGCCCCCTAGAACCATCTTGTCTGGTTATAAAGGGAAACTGGCCCCTAGAACCATCTTGTCTACTTACAAATGGAAACTGCCCCCTAGAACCATCTTGTCTGGTTATAAAGGGAAACTGGTCCCTAGAACCATCTTGTCTGGTTATAAAGGGAAACTGGCCCCTAGAACCATCTTGTCTGGTTATAAAGGGAAACTGGTCCCTAGAACCATCTTGTCTGGTTATAAAGGGAAACTGGCCCCTAGAACCATCTTGTCTGGTTATAAAGGGAAACTGGCCCCTAGAACCATCTTGTCTGGTTATAAAGGGAAACTGGCCCCTAGAACCATCTTGTCTGGTTATACAGGGAAACTGGCCCCTAGAACCATCTTGTCTGGTTATAAAGGGAAACTGGCCCCTAGAACCATCTTGTCTGGTTATAAAGGGAAACTGGCCCCTAGAACCATCTTGTCTGGTTATAAAGGGAAACTGGTCCCTAGAACCATCTTGTCTGGTTATAAAAGGAAACTGGCCCCTAGAACCATCTAGTCTGGTTATAAAGGGAAACTGGCCCCTAGAACCATCTTGTCTACTTACAAATGGAAACTGCCCCCTAGAACCATCTTGTCTGGTTATAAAGGGAAACTGGCCCCTAGAACCATCTTGTCTACTTACAAATGGAAACTGCCCCCTAGAACCATCTTGTCTGGTTATAAAGGGAAACTGGTCCCTAGAACCATCTTGTCTGGTTATAAAGGGAAACTGGCCCCTAGAACCATCTTGTCTGGTTATAAAGGGAAACTGCCCCCTAGAACCATCTTGTCTACTTATATAGGGAAACTGGCTTCTAGAACCATCTTGTCTGGTTATAAAGGGAAACTGGCCCCTAGAACCATCTTGTCTGGTTATAAAGGGAAACTGGCCCCTAGAACCATCTTGTCTGGTTATATAGGGAAACTGGCTTCTAGAACCATCTTGTCTGGTTATAAAGGACCAATGTGGCATTGATGAGTCGGAAACATTCATTCTAGTCCAGAAATGTAGTACAAAGTGTAAATAGGATAATTCTGGTCATAAAGTCAGTCTCTTCAGGAAGTCAGTCAGTCTCTTCAGGAAGTCAGTCAGTCTCTTCAGGAAGTCAGTCAGTCTCTTCATGAAGTCAGTCAGTCTCTTCAGGAAGTCAGTCAGTCTCTTCAGGAAGTCAGTCAGTCTCTTCATGAAGTCAGTCAGTCTCTTCATGAAGTCAATCAGTTTCTTCAGGAAGTCAATCTCGTCCAAAACTAAATTTGGAAGTGAGTGCGTCACGATGGGCATGGATAGGTTGGTTTTATGATAATGCAGGTTAGGTAGCTCAGGCCCTGCTGGCATTCTGTCTGGCCTGAGTACCAGTCTTTTATTAAGCTTACATGCTACAAATACGTGTCAACAAGTATTCAGCATTGTAACGTTACACAGCTGGTTGCATATTTACATTTACATTTAAGTCATTTAGCAGACGCTCTTATCCAGAGCGACTTACAAGTACATACATTCATACTTTTTTTTTTTTTTTTTTTTGTACTGGCCCCCCGTGGGAATCGAACCCACAACCCTGGCGTTGCAAGCGCCATGCTCTACCAACTGAGACACACGGGACAACGGGGCATATGGTGCTTTCAAGACAACTGGGAACTCTGAATAAACAAGGTCAAATCATGACGTGATTTTCCGGTCAGAAAGTCGGAGCTTTACAGTTCCAGTCCCAGTCAGAGCTCTAGAGTTCCAGTCCCAGTCAGAGCTCTAGAGTTCCAGTCCCAGTCAGAGCTCTAGAGTTCCAGTCCCAGTCAGAGCTCTAGAGTTCCAGTCCCAATCAGAGCTCTAGAGTTCCAATCAGAGCTCGAGAGTTCCAGTCAGAGCTCTAGAGTTCCAGTCCCAGTCAGAGCTCTAGAGTTACAGCCCCAATCAGAGCTCTAGAGTTCCAGTCAGAGCTCTAGAGTTCCAGTCCCAGTCAGAGCTCTAGAGTTCCAGTCCCAGTCAGAGCTCTAGAGTTCCAGTCCCAATCAGAGTTCTAGAGTTCCAGTCAGAGCTCTAGAGTTCCAGTCAGAGCTCTAGAGTCCCAGTCAGAGCTCTAGAGTTCCAGTCCCAGTCAGAGCTCTAGAGTTCCAGTCCCAGTCAGAGCTCTAGAGTTCCAGTCCCAGTCAGAGCTCTAGAGTTACAGTCCCAATCAGAGCTCTAGAGTTCCAATCAGAGCTCTAGAGTTCCAGTCAGAGCTCTAGAGTTCCAGTCAGAGCTCTAGAGTCCCAGTCAGAGCTCTAGAGTCACAGTCAGAGCTCTAGAGTTCCAGTCCCAGTCAGAGCTCTAGAGTTCCAGTCCCAGTCAGAGCTCTAGAGTTCCAGTTCCAGTCAGAGCTCTAGAGTTCCAGTTCCAGTCAGAGCTCTACAGTTCCAGTTCCAGTCAGAGCTCTAGAGTTCCAGTCCCAATCAGAGCTCTAGAGTTCCAGTCCCAATCAGAGCTCTAGAGTTCCAATCAGAGCTCGAGAGTTCCAGTCAGAACTCTAGAGTTCCAGTCAGAGCTCTAGAGTCCCAGTCAGAGCTCTAGAGTTCCAGTCCCAGTCAGAGCTCTAGAGTTCCAGTCCCAGTCAGAGCTCTAGAGTTCCAGTCAGAGCTCTAGAGTCCCAGTCAGAGCTCTAGAGTTCCAGTCCCAGTCAGAGCTCTAGAGTTCCAGTCCCAGTCAGAGCTCTAGAGTCCCAATCAGAGCTCTAGAGTCCCAATCAGAGCTCTAGAGTTCCAGTCAGAGCTCTAGAGTTCCAGTCCCAGTCAGAGCTCTAGAGTTACAGTCCCAATCAGAGCTCTAGAGTTCCAGTCCCAGTCAGAGTTCTAGAGTTCCAGTCCCAGTCAGAGCTCTAGAGTTCCAGTCCCAGTCAGAGCTCTAGAGTTCCAGTCCCAGTCAGAGCTCTAGACTTGCAGTCCCAATCAGAGCTCTAGAGTTCCAGTCCCAGTCAGAGCTTGTTTGTTTCTGTCATTCGTGGGTGGACGCCCTAATGGATTATGCACCCAATGCGTATGGGTCCGATACATTTCTCAAATGGCCGGTAAATTAAAATCTTCTCGGTCACGTTGTCCAGCACCACATGTTCCTAACGGAAACCCTGGACTGTAAGTACAGAATAGATTCAGCCAAGTGACCCTGAGGCTGTTACTATTGTCAGTTCAAATCAATTGGGAATCGGGAATCAATTGGGAATCCCAGTTGTCTTAAATGCACTGAAGTTGGAGATTTCCGAGTTCTCAACTGATTTGAACAGACAATAGTAACAGCCTCAGGGTCACTTGGCTGAATCTATTCTGTACTTACAGTCCAGGGTTTCCGTTAGGAACATGTGGTGCTGGACAACGTGACCGAGAAGATTTTAATTTACCGGCCATTTGAGAAATGTATCGGACCCATACGCATTGGGTGCATAATCCATTAGGGCGTCCACCCACGGTGCTCAGTATGATGGAAATCACAGGGCGTCCACCCACGGTGCTCAGAATGACAGAAAACACAGGGCGTCCACCCACGGTGCTCAGAATTACAGAAAACACAGGGCGTCCACCCACGGTGCTCAGAATTACAGAAAACACAGGGCGTCTACCCACGGTGCTCAGAATGACAGAAATCACTGGGCGTCCACCCACGGTGCTCAGAATGACAGAAAACACAGGGCGTCCACCCACGGTGCTCAGAATTACAGAAAACACAGGGCGTCCACCCACGGTGCTCAGAATTACAGAAAACACATGGCGTCTACCCACGGTGCTCAGTATGATGGAAATCACAGGGCATCCACCCACGGTTCTCAGAATGACAGAAAACACAGGGCGTCCACCCACGGTTCTCAGAATGACAGAAATCACTGGGCGTCCACCCACGGTGCTCAGAATTACAGAAATCGCTGGGCGTCCACCCACGGTGCTCAGAATCACATAAATCACATTTAGAGTAGGGCCATTCTTCTTTAAAAAACTCCTGGAATGAAGCAGCCAATAAAACATACTTTTCAAACATTTGCCAAAACGCAATATGCGGGAATACTCCAGTCTTAACAGCCTGATGAGAGCTGTTCTATCTGACTAAAATCTCTGATAGAAATGTAAAACGAGGGAGAACCTAAGGATGCAACAATTAATATGACTAGGATTGTGGAAAACCAATAGAACAGTAGAGAAATGACATGTGGAAGTCATAGGTGGCGCGTCCAATAGGCTAGGGAAGTAAATCTGCCAAAATTATATTATTACTTCTGTCGATACAAAATCATTCAAAATACTTCATCAGAAAGCATGACTTGGCCACAGAGGAATCGAGAAGGAATTCGTTTTTTTATATGCTGAGAGTCGGGAAGCAAGTTCAGGGAGTGTTTTAATAAATAAACCAACACGTACCACAAACAACACACAGACATGACCCAGGAACAGAAACAACAACACCTGGGGAAGGAACCAAAGGAAGTGACAGATATAGAGAAGGTAATCAGGGAAGTGATGGAGTCCAGGTGAGTCTGATGACGCGCAGCTGCACGTAACGATGGTGACAGGTGTGCTCCATAACGAGCAGCCTG
This sequence comes from Salvelinus namaycush, assembly GCF_016432855.1. Taxonomy (NCBI): domain Eukaryota; kingdom Metazoa; phylum Chordata; class Actinopteri; order Salmoniformes; family Salmonidae; genus Salvelinus; species Salvelinus namaycush. The sequence goes on along the minus strand of NC_052323.1, from coordinate 38,573,273 downwards.
GTGACCTGGAGGCCAGAGAGGGAGCACACTTGACAGGTGGATAGTTTCAAATCCCAAAGTTGTCGGCCTGTTTGGAAATCCCGCAATAGGGCTGAGTGCGTGGCACTATGTCTCGTTGATTATTGACTTGTGACTGTCAGTGAAAAGCATCTAAAATATGACGATAATGTGTCTTGAGTATAATTTAAAATGTTGAGACAAGAAGAAGGGGAGGGGTGGAGATATAGGCCAGTCTCTCTCCAGAATGACTCAGCTGTCTCCCGCTAATTCTTGCACATTCCTTGTTTAATTGTTTGAGTGAGTTGTTTGCCCCTTCATTGTTTATTTGTATCAATTCCCCATTACATATGTCACCAGTAGTAAACATATGTAATGGAGGATTGATCCAAAGAGTAGCTCAAGACAAAACATATAGACAGGGAGGCTATGAGTTCCATGTGCTCATTTCCTTGGCCGCCAATGGATCACAGTGTTTCACTGTGTCCACGACAGAGGCTCTCGCATTAGTACAATTTGAGATTTGAGATATTTAACATTTAAATTCAGATAGTTTTTTACTAATCATGTGACAATGATTTTGAGAAATGAAAATGTTATTATTGAAATGAAAATGTCCATATGAAAATCAGCAGATCAGCAGATGGGTATAAAAGGTAGAATAAGCTTTCCCAAACCTGAAAATTGAGGTGCCACCTGTGAAGACCTCACAAAAGCCTCTACGTTTCCATGGTTACATATGCCTCATGATATGAAGTGAAACGTTTAGGTTTCAAACTATTAAGTAGGCCTATGTTTTGAAAATGCATCCTGCCTCCAGCTGACATTGTAAAGTTATGGTGACTCGCTGATATGATAGCCTGTTGCTTGCAATTGAATTGTGAATGGGACTAACACCAGGGTAGTGTGTTTGATTCCCAGGACCACCCATAGTAAAACACCAGGGTAGCGTGTTTGATTCCCAGGACCACCCATAGTAAAACGCCAGGGTAGTGTGTTTGATTCCCAGGACCACCCATAGTAAAATGCCAGGGTAGTGTGTTTGATTCCCAGGACCACCCATAGTAAAACACCAGGGTAGTGTGTTTGATTCCCAGGACCACCCATAGTAAAACGCCAGGGTAGCGTGTTTGATTCCCAGGACCACCCATAGTAAAACACCAGGGTAGCGTGTTTGATTCCCAGGACCACCCAAGGTAAAACACCAGGGTAGCGTGTTTGATTCCCAGGACCACCCATAGTAAAACACCAGGGTAGTGTCTTTGATTCCAAGGACCACCCATAGTAAAACACCAGGGTAGTGTGTTTGATTCCCAGGACCACCCATAGTAAAACACCAGGGTAGCGTGTTTGATTCCCAGGACCACCCATAGTAAAACACCAGGGTAGCGTGTTTGATTCCCAGGACCACCCATAGTAAAACGCCAGGGTAGTGTGTTTGATTCCCAGGACCACCCATAGTAAAACACCAGGGTAGCGTGTTTGATTCCCAGGACCACCCATAGTAAAACGCCAGGGTAGCGTGTTTGATTCCCAGGACCACCCATAGTAAAACACCAGGGTAGCGTGTTTGATTCCCAGGACCACCCATAGTAAAACGCCAGGGTAGCGTGTTTGATTCCCAGGACCACCCATAGTAAAACACCAGGGTAGCGTGTTTGATTCCCAGGACCACCCATAGTAAAACACCAGGGTAGCGTGTTTGATTCCCAGGACCACCCATAGTAAAACACCAGGGTAGTGTGTTTGATTCCCAGGACCACCCATAGTAAAACACCAGGGTAGTGTGTTTGATTCCCAGGACCACCCATAGTAAAACACCAGGGTAGTGTGTTTGATTCCCAGGACCACCCATAGTAAAACACCAGGGTAGCGTGTTTGAGTCCCAGGACCACCCATAGTAAAACACCAGGGTAGCGTGTTTGATTCCCAGGACCACCCATAGTAAAACGCCAGGGTAGCGTGTTTGATTTCCAGGACCACCCATAGTAAAACGCCAGGGTAGTGTGTTTGATTCCCAGGACCACCCATAGTAAAACACCAGGGTAGTGTGTTTGATTCCCAGGACCACCCATAGTAAAACACCAGGGTAGTGTGTTTGATTCCCAGGACCACACATAGTAAAACGCCAGGGTAGCGTGTTTGATTCCCAGGACCACCCATAGTAAAACACCAGGGTAGCGTGTTTGATTCCCAGGACCACCCAAGGTAAAACACCAGGGTAGCGTGTTTGATTCCCAGGACCACCCATAGTAAAACACCAGGGTAGTGTGTTTGATTCCCAGGACCACCCATAGTAAAACACCAGGGTAGTGTGTTTGATTCCCAGGACCACCCATAGTAAAACACCAGGGTAGCGTGTTTGATTCCCAGGACCACCCATAGTAAAACACCAGGGTAGCGTGTTTGATTCCCAGGACCACCCATAGTAAAACGCCAGGGTAGGGTGTTTGATTCCCAGGACCACCCATAGTAAAACACCAGGGTAGCGTGTTTGATTCCCAGGACCACCCATAGTAAAACGCCAGGGTAGCGTGTTTGATTCCCAGGACCACCCATAGTAAAACACCAGGGTAGCGTGTTTGATTCCCAGGACAACCCATAGTAAAACACCAGGGTAGCGTGTTTGATTCCCAGGACCACCCATAGTAAAACACCAGGGTAGCGTGTTTGATTCGCAGGACCACCCATAGTAAAACACCAGGGTAGCGTGTTTGATTCCCAGGACCACCCATAGTAAAACGCCAGGGTAGCATGTTTGATTCCCAGGACCACCCATAGCAAAACGCCAGGGTAGTGTGTTTGATTCCCAGGACCACCCATAGTAAAACACCAGGGTAGTGTGTTTGATTCCCAGGACCACCCATAGTAAAACGCCAGGGTAGTGTGTTTGATTCCCGGGACCACCCATAGTAAAACGCCAGGGTAGTGTGTTTGATTCCCAGGACCACCCATAGTAAAATGCCAGGGTAGTGTGTTTGATTCCCGGGACCACCCATAGTAAAACGCCAGGGTAGTGTGTTTGATTCCCAGGACCACCCATAGTAAAACACCAGGGTAGTGTGTTTGATTCCCAGGACCACCCATAGTAAAACACCAGGGTAGTGTGTTTGATTCCCAGGACCACACATAGTAAAACGCCAGGGTAGCGTGTTTGATTCCCAGGACCACCCATAGTAAAACACCAGGGTAGCGTGTTTGATTCCCAGGACCACCCAAGGTAAAACACCAGGGTAGCGTGTTTGATTCCCAGGACCACCCATAGTAAAACACCAGGGTAGTGTGTTTGATTCCCAGGACCACCCATAGTAAAACACCAGGGTAGTGTGTTTGATTCCCAGGACCACCCATAGTAAAACACCAGGGTAGCGTGTTTGATTCCCAGGACCACCCATAGTAAAACACCAGGGTAGCGTGTTTGATTCCCAGGACCACCCATAGTAAAACGCCAGGGTAGGGTGTTTGATTCCCAGGACCACCCATAGTAAAACACCAGGGTAGCGTGTTTGATTCCCAGGACCACCCATAGTAAAACGCCAGGGTAGCGTGTTTGATTCCCAGGACCACCCATAGTAAAACACCAGGGTAGCGTGTTTGATTCCCAGGACAACCCATAGTAAAACACCAGGGTAGCGTGTTTGATTCCCAGGACCACCCATAGTAAAACACCAGGGTAGCGTGTTTGATTCGCAGGACCACCCATAGTAAAACACCAGGGTAGCGTGTTTGATTCCCAGGACCACCCATAGTAAAACGCCAGGGTAGCATGTTTGATTCCCAGGACCACCCATAGCAAAACGCCAGGGTAGTGTGTTTGATTCCCAGGACCACCCATAGTAAAACACCAGGGTAGCGTGTTTGATTCCCAGGACCACCCATAGTAAAATGCCAGGGTAGTGTGTTTGATTCCCGGGACCACCCATAGTAAAACGCCAGGGTAGTGTGTTTGATTCCAAGGACCACCCATAGTAAAATGCCAGGGTAGTGTGTTTGATTCCCGGGACCACCCATAGTAAAACGCCAGGGTAGTGTGTTTGATTCCCGGGACCACCCATAGTAAAACACCAGGGTAGCGTGTTTGATTCCCGGGACCACCCATAGTAAAACGCCAGGGTAGTGTGTTTGATTCCCAGGACCACCCATAGTAAAACACCAGGGTAGTGTGTTTGATTCCCAGGACCACCCATAGTAAAACACCAGGGTAGTGTGTTTGATTCCCAGGACCACCCATAGTAAAACACCAGGGTAGTGTGTTTGATTCCCAGGACCACCCATAGTAAAACACCAGGGTAGCGTGTTTGATTCCCGGGACCACCCATAGTAAAACGCCAGGGTAGTGTGTTTGATTCCCGGGACCACCCATAGTAAAATGCCAGGGTAGTGTGTTTGATTCCCGGGACCACCCATAGTAAATTGCCAGGGTAGTGTGTTTGATTCCCAGGACCACCCATAGTAAAACGCCAGGGTAGTGTGTTTGATTCCCAGGACCACCCATAGTAAAACACCAGGGTAGTGTGTTTGATTCCCAGGACCACCCATAGTAAAACACCAGGGTAGCGTGTTTGATTCCCAGGACCACCCATAGTAAAACACCAGGGTAGCGTGTTTGATTCCCAGGACCACCCATAGTAAAACACCAGGGTAGTGTGTTTGATTCCCAGGACCACCCATAGTAAAACACCAGGGTAGTGTGTTTGATTCCCAGGACCACCCATAGTAAAACACCAGGGTAGTGTGTTTGATTCCCAGGACCACCCATAGTAAAACACCAGGGTAGCGTGTTTGAGTCCCAGGACCACCCATAGTAAAACACCAGGGTAGCGTGTTTGATTCCCAGGACCACCCATAGTAAAACGCCAGGGTAGCGTGTTTGATTTCCAGGACCACCCATAGTAAAACGCCAGGGTAGTGTGTTTGATTCCCAGGACCACCCATAGTAAAACACCAGGGTAGTGTGTTTGATTCCCAGGACCACCCATAGTAAAACACCAGGGTAGTGTGTTTGATTCCCAGGACCACACATAGTAAAACGCCAGGGTAGCGTGTTTGATTCCCAGGACCACCCATAGTAAAACACCAGGGTAGCGTGTTTGATTCCCAGGACCACCCAAGGTAAAACACCAGGGTAGCGTGTTTGATTCCCAGGACCACCCATAGTAAAACACCAGGGTAGTGTGTTTGATTCCCAGGACCACCCATAGTAAAACACCAGGGTAGTGTGTTTGATTCCCAGGACCACCCATAGTAAAACACCAGGGTAGCGTGTTTGATTCCCAGGACCACCCATAGTAAAACACCAGGGTAGCGTGTTTGATTCCCAGGACCACCCATAGTAAAACGCCAGGGTAGGGTGTTTGATTCCCAGGACCACCCATAGTAAAACACCAGGGTAGCGTGTTTGATTCCCAGGACCACCCATAGTAAAACGCCAGGGTAGCGTGTTTGATTCCCAGGACCACCCATAGTAAAACACCAGGGTAGCGTGTTTGATTCCCAGGACAACCCATAGTAAAACACCAGGGTAGCGTGTTTGATTCCCAGGACCACCCATAGTAAAACACCAGGGTAGCGTGTTTGATTCGCAGGACCACCCATAGTAAAACACCAGGGTAGCGTGTTTGATTCCCAGGACCACCCATAGTAAAACGCCAGGGTAGCATGTTTGATTCCCAGGACCACCCATAGCAAAACGCCAGGGTAGTGTGTTTGATTCCCAGGACCACCCATAGTAAAACACCAGGGTAGTGTGTTTGATTCCCAGGACCACCCATAGTAAAACGCCAGGGTAGTGTGTTTGATTCCCGGGACCACCCATAGTAAAACGCCAGGGTAGTGTGTTTGATTCCCAGGACCACCCATAGTAAAATGCCAGGGTAGTGTGTTTGATTCCCGGGACCACCCATAGTAAAACGCCAGGGTAGTGTGTTTGATTCCCAGGACCACCCATAGTAAAACACCAGGGTAGTGTGTTTGATTCCCAGGACCACCCATAGTAAAACACCAGGGTAGTGTGTTTGATTCCCAGGACCACACATAGTAAAACGCCAGGGTAGCGTGTTTGATTCCCAGGACCACCCATAGTAAAACACCAGGGTAGCGTGTTTGATTCCCAGGACCACCCAAGGTAAAACACCAGGGTAGCGTGTTTGATTCCCAGGACCACCCATAGTAAAACACCAGGGTAGTGTGTTTGATTCCCAGGACCACCCATAGTAAAACACCAGGGTAGTGTGTTTGATTCCCAGGACCACCCATAGTAAAACACCAGGGTAGCGTGTTTGATTCCCAGGACCACCCATAGTAAAACACCAGGGTAGCGTGTTTGATTCCCAGGACCACCCATAGTAAAACGCCAGGGTAGGGTGTTTGATTCCCAGGACCACCCATAGTAAAACACCAGGGTAGCGTGTTTGATTCCCAGGACCACCCATAGTAAAACGCCAGGGTAGCGTGTTTGATTCCCAGGACCACCCATAGTAAAACACCAGGGTAGCGTGTTTGATTCCCAGGACAACCCATAGTAAAACACCAGGGTAGCGTGTTTGATTCCCAGGACCACCCATAGTAAAACACCAGGGTAGCGTGTTTGATTCGCAGGACCACCCATAGTAAAACACCAGGGTAGCGTGTTTGATTCCCAGGACCACCCATAGTAAAACGCCAGGGTAGCATGTTTGATTCCCAGGACCACCCATAGCAAAACGCCAGGGTAGTGTGTTTGATTCCCAGGACCACCCATAGTAAAACACCAGGGTAGCGTGTTTGATTCCCAGGACCACCCATAGTAAAATGCCAGGGTAGTGTGTTTGATTCCCGGGACCACCCATAGTAAAACGCCAGGGTAGTGTGTTTGATTCCAAGGACCACCCATAGTAAAATGCCAGGGTAGTGTGTTTGATTCCCGGGACCACCCATAGTAAAACGCCAGGGTAGTGTGTTTGATTCCCGGGACCACCCATAGTAAAACACCAGGGTAGCGTGTTTGATTCCCGGGACCACCCATAGTAAAACGCCAGGGTAGTGTGTTTGATTCCCAGGACCACCCATAGTAAAACACCAGGGTAGTGTGTTTGATTCCCAGGACCACCCATAGTAAAACACCAGGGTAGTGTGTTTGATTCCCAGGACCACCCATAGTAAAACACCAGGGTAGTGTGTTTGATTCCCAGGACCACCCATAGTAAAACACCAGGGTAGCGTGTTTGATTCCCGGGACCACCCATAGTAAAACGCCAGGGTAGTGTGTTTGATTCCCGGGACCACCCATAGTAAAATGCCAGGGTAGTGTGTTTGATTCCCGGGACCACCCATAGTAAATTGCCAGGGTAGTGTGTTTGATTCCCGGGACCACCCATAGTAAAACGCCAGGGTAGTGTGTTTGATTCCCGGGACCACCCATAGTAAAACGCCAGGGTAGTGTGTTTGATTCCCAAGACCACCCATAGTAAAACGCCAGGGTAGTGTGTTTGATTCCCAGGACCACCCATAGTAAAATGCCAGGGTAGTGTGTTTGATTCCCGGGACCACCCATAGTAAAACGCCAGGGTAGTGTGTTTGATTCCCGGGACCACCCATAGTAAAACGCCAGGGTAGTGTGTTTGATTCCCGGGACCACCAATAGTAAAACGCCAGGGTAGTGTGTTTGATTCCCAGGACCACCCATAGTAAAACGCCAGGGTAGTGTGTTTGATTGCCGGGACCACCCATAGTAAAACGCCAGGGTAGTGTGTTTGATTCCCGAGACCACCCATAGTAAAACGCCAGGGTAGTGTGTTTGATTCCCTGGACCACCCATAGTAAAACGCCAGGGTAGTGTGTTTGATTCCCGGGACCACCCATAGAAAAACGCCAGGGTAGTGTGTTTGATTCCCGGGACCACCCATAGAAAAACGCCAGGGTAGTGTGTTTGATTCCCGGGACCACCCATAGTAAAACGCCAGGATAGTGTGTTTGATTCCCGGGACCACGCATAGTAAAACGCCAGGGTAGTGTGTTTGATTCCCTGGACCACCCATAGTAAAACACCAGGGTAGCGTGTTTGATTCCCGGGACCACCCATAATAAAACGCCAGGGTAGTGTGTTTGATTACCAGGACCACCCATAGTAAAACACCAGGGTAGTGTGTTTGATTCCCAGGACCACCCATAGTAAAACACCAGGGTAGCGTGTTTGATTCCCAGGACCACCCAAGGTAAAACACCAGGGTAGCGTGTTTGATTCCCAGGACCACCCATAGTAAAACACCAGGGTAGTGTGTTTGATTCCCAGGACCACCCATAGTAAAACACCAGGGTAGCGTGTTTGATTCCCAGGACCACCCATAGTAAAACACCAGGGTAGCGTGTTTGATTCCCAGGACCACCCATAGTAAAACGCCAGGGTAGTGTGTTTGATTCCCAGGACCACCCATAGTAAAACACCAGGGTAGCGTGTTTGATTCCCAGGACCACCCATAGTAAAACACCAGGGTAGCGTGTTTGATTCCCAGGACCACCCATAGTAAAACACCAGGGTAGCGTGTTTGATTCCCAGGACCACCCATAGTAAAACACCAGGGTAGCGTGTTTGATTCCCAGGACCACCCATAGTAAAACGCCAGGGTAGCGTGTTTGATTCCCAGGACCACCCATAGTAAAACGCCAGGGTAGCGTGTTTGATTCCCAGGACCACCCATAGTAAAACGCCAGGGTAGTGTGTTTGATTCCCAGGACCACCCATATTAAAACACCAGGGTAGCGTGTTTGATTCCCAGGACCACCCATAGTAAAACGCCAGGGTAGCGTGTTTGATTCCCGGGACCACCCATAGTAAAACGCCAGGGTAGTGTATTTGATTCCCGGGACCACCCATAGTAAAACGCCAGGGTAGTGTGTTTGATTCCCCGGACCACCCATAGTAAAACGCCAGGGTAGTGTGTTTGATTCCCGGGACCACCCATAGTAAAACGCCAGGGTAGTGTGTTTGATTCCCGGGACCACCCATAGTAAAACGCCAGGGTAGTGTGTTTGATTCCCGGGACCACCCATGGTAAAACGCCAGGGTAGTGTGTTTGATTCCCGGGACCACCCATAGTAAAACACCAGGGTAGTGTGTTTGATTCCCGGGACCACCCATAGTAAAACGCCAGGGTAGTGTGTTTGATTCCCAGGACCACCCATAGTAAAATGCCAGGGTAGTGTGTTTGATTCCCGGGACCACCCATAGTAAAACACCAGGGTAGTGTGTTTGATTCCCGGGACCACCCATAGTAAAACGCCAGGGTAGTGTGTTTGATTCCCAGGACCACCCATAGTAAAATGCCAGGGTAGTGTGTTTGATTCCCGGGACCACCCATAGTAAAACGCCAGGGTAGTGTGTTTGATTCCCAGGACCACCCATAGTAAAACACCAGGGTAGCGTGTTTGATTCCCGGGACCACCCATAGTAAAACGCCAGGGTAGCGTGTTTGATTCCCAGGACCACCCATAGTAAAACACCAGGGTAGTGTGTTTGATTCCCAGGACCACCCATAGTAAAACACCAGGGTAGTGTGTTTGATTCCCAGGACCACCCATAGTAAAACACCAGGGTAGTGTGTTTGATTCCCGGGACCACCCATAGTAAAACGCCAGGGTAGCGTGTTTGATTCCCGGGACCACCCATAGTAAAACGCCAGGGTAGTGTGTTTGATTCCCGGGACCACCCATAGTAAAACGCCAGGGTAGTGTGTTTGATTCCCGGGACCACCCATAGTAAAACGCCAGGGTAGTGTGTTTGATTCCCGGGACCACCCATAGTAAAACGCCAGGGTAGTGTGTTTGATTCCCAGGACCACCCATAGTAAAATGCCAGGGTAGTGTGTTTGATTCCCGGGACCACCCATAGTAAAACGCCAGGGTAGTGTGTTTGATTCCCGGGACCACCCATAGTAAAACGCCAGGGTAGTGTGTTTGATTCCCGGGACCACCCATAGTAAAACGCCAGGGTAGTGTGTTTGATTCCCAGGACCACCCATAGTAAAACACCAGGGTAGTGTGTTTGATTCCCAGGACCACCCATAGTAAAACACCAGGGTAGTGTGTTTGATTCCCGGGACCACCCATAGTAAAACGCCAGGGTAGCGTGTTTGATTCCCGGGACCACCCATAGTAAAACGCCAGGGTAGTGTGTTTGATTCCCGGGACCACCCATAGTAAAACGCCAGGGTAGTGTGTTTGATTCCCGGGACCACCCATAGTAAAACGCCAGGGTAGTGTGTTTGATTCCCGGGACCACCCATAGTAAAACGCCAGGGTAGTGTGTTTGATTCCCAGGACCACCCATAGTAAAATGCCAGGGTAGTGTGTTTGATTCCCGGGACCACCCATAGTAAAACGCCAGGGTAGTGTGTTTGATTCCCGGGACCACCCATAGTAAAACGCCAGGGTAGTGTGTTTGATTCCCGGGACCACCCATAGTAAAACGCCAGGGTAGTGTGTTTGATTCCCAGGACCACCCATAGTAAAACGCCAGGGTAGTGTGTTTGATTGCCGGGACCACCCATAGTAAAACGCCAGGGTAGTGTGTTTGATTCCCGAGACCACCCATAGTAAAACGCCAGGGTAGTGTGTTTGATTCCCTGGACCACCCATAGTAAAACGCCAGGGTAGTGTGTTTGATTCCCGGGACCACCCATAGAAAAACGCCAGGGTAGTGTGTTTGATTCCCGGGACCACCCATAGAAAAACGCCAGGGTAGTGTGTTTGATTCCCGGGACCACCCATAGTAAAACGCCAGGGTAGTGTGTTTGATTCCCGGGACCACCCATAGTAAAACGCCAGGATAGTGTGTTTGATTCCCGGGACCACGCATAGTAAAACGCCAGGGTAGTGTGTTTGATTCCCTGGACCACCCATAGTAAAACACCAGGGTAGCGTGTTTGATTCCCGGGACCACCCATAATAAAACGCCAGGGTAGTGTGTTTGATTACCAGGACCACCCATAGTAAAACACCAGGGTAGTGTGTTTGATTCCCAGGACCACCCATAGTAAAACACCAGGGTAGCGTGTTTGATTCCCAGGACCACCCAAGGTAAAACACCAGGGTAGCGTGTTTGATTCCCAGGACCACCCATAGTAAAACACCAGGGTAGTGTGTTTGATTCCCAGGACCACCCATAGTAAAACACCAGGGTAGCGTGTTTGATTCCCAGGACCACCCATAGTAAAACACCAGGGTAGCGTGTTTGATTCCCAGGACCACCCATAGTAAAACGCCAGGGTAGTGTGTTTGATTCCCAGGACCACCCATAGTAAAACACCAGGGTAGCGTGTTTGATTCCCAGGACCACCCATAGTAAAACACCAGGGTAGCGTGTTTGATTCCCAGGACCACCCATAGTAAAACACCAGGGTAGCGTGTTTGATTCCCAGGACCACCCATAGTAAAACACCAGGGTAGCGTGTTTGATTCCCAGGACCACCCATAGTAAAACACCAGGGTAGCGTGTTTGATTCCCAGGACCACCCATAGTAAAACGCCAGGGTAGCGTGTTTGATTCCCAGGACCACCCATAGTAAAACGCCAGGGTAGTGTGTTTGATTCCCAGGACCACCCATATTAAAACACCAGGGTAGCGTGTTTGATTCCCAGGACCACCCATAGTAAAACACCAGGGTAGCGTGTTTGATTCCCGGGACCACCCATAGTAAAACGCCAGGGTAGTGTGTTTGATTCCCGGGACCACCCATAGTAAAACGCCAGGGTAGTGTGTTTGATTCCCCGGACCACCCATAGTAAAACGCCAGGGTAGTGTGTTTGATTCCCGGGACCACCCATAATAAAACGCCAGGGTAGTGTGTTTGATTCCCGGGACCACCCATAGTAAAACGCCAGGGTAGTGTGTTTGATTCCCGGGACCACCCATAGTAAAACGCCAGGGTAGTGTGTTTGATTCCCGGGACCACCCATGGTAAAATGCCAGGGTAGTGTGTTTGATTCCCGGGACCACCCATAGTAAAACACCAGGGTAGCGTGTTTGATTCCCAGGACCACCCATAGTAAAACACCAGGGTAGCGTGTTTGATTCCCAGGACCACCCATAGTAAAACGCCAGGGTAGTGTGTTTGATTCCCAGGACCACCCATAGTAAAACACCAGGGTAGCGTGTTTGATTCCCAGGACCACCCATAGTAAAACGCCAGGGTAGCGTGTTTGATTCCCAGGACCACCCATAGTAAAACACCAGGGTAGTGTGTTTGATTCCCGAGGCCACCCATAGTAAAACGCCAGGGTAGTGTGTTTGATTCCCTGGACCACCCATAGTAAAACGCCAGGGTAGTGTGTTTGATTCCCAGGACCACCCATAGTAAAACGCCAGGGTAGTGTGTTTGGGCTACATGATGACTGACGAACGTATACACACACGGCAATTTAATTCCACTATAGTATGCAAATTAACCTACACACCGATAAACATGGCGGTCAAACTGTACTTACATCGACTGGTATTTCCATCAGTGAATAAAATGCATTATTTTGGCCGGCAACAGATTTATTTATTGGCTTTTCATTTTGTTATTGGCCAAAAGTCGGCTAACGGAAACCTTGTTGAAGTCACTCTATTAGCATAAGTACTTCCAAACTTGAAAAGTTATTTTTCTTGATATATTTTTATTGAGTGATGATACTGTGGCTTCACAAAGTATCCAGACCCTTTGATATATTCCACATTTTGTTGTGTTACAGCCTGAATTCAAAATGGATTCAATATTGTTTTTAATCACCAATCTACACACAATATTTCATTTACTTAAGTATTCACACCCCTAAGTCAATACATGTTAGAATAACCTTTGGGTTAACCTATTGTACAATATGTTCACATTATTCTCTTAAATTGTTCAAGCTTGACATAGATTTACAAGCTGTAACTCGGCCACTCAGGAACATTCAATGTCATCTTGGTAAGCAACTCCAGCGTAGTGTATTGTCCTGCTGAAAGGTGAATTCACCTCCCAGTGTCTGGTGGAAAGCAGACTGAACCAGGTTTTCCTCTGGATTTAACCTGTGCTGTGCTCTATTCTTTTCTTTAAATCTTAAAATAGTCCCTAATATTTGTTGATGACAGCCAAACCCATAACATGAAGCAGCCACCACTATGCTCGAACATATGGAAAGTGGTACTCAGTAATGTGTTTTATTGGACGTGCCCCAAACATATTCAGGACAAAAAAGTTATTTGCTTTGCCAAATGTTTAGCAATATTACTTTAGTGCCCTGTTGCAAACAGGATGCATGTTTTGGAATATATTGTATTTTGTACAGGCTTCCTTCTTTTCACTCTGTCATTTAGGTTAGTATTGTGGAGTAACTACAATGTTGTTGATCCATCCTCAGTTTTCTCCTATCACAGCCATTAAACTTTGTAACTGTTTTAAAGTCACCATTGATTTTGTTCCTCTCTGGCAACGGAGTCCCTGTAGTGACTGAGTTTATTGACACAAAATCCAAAGAGTAATTAATAACTTCACCATGCTCAAAGGGATATTTAATGTCTGCTTTTTTATTGTTAATAATAGGTGCCCTTCTTAGCGAGGCATTGGAAAACCTTCCTGGTCTTTGTGGTTGAATCTGTGTTTTAAATTCACTGCTCGACTGAGGGACTTAATTGTATGTGTGGGGTACAGAGATGAGGTAGTCATTCAAAAATCATGTAAAATTAAACACTATTATTGCACACATAGTGAGTCCATGCAACTTATTTATTATTTTTAAAATTTTATTTCACCTTTATTTAACCAGGTAGGCCAGTTGAGAACAAGTTCTCATTTACAACTGCGACCTGGCCAAGATAAAGCAAAGCAGTGCGACAAAAACAACACAGAGTTGCGCATTGGATAAACAAACGTACAGTCAATAACACAATAGAAAAATCTATATACAGTGTGTGCAAATGGAGTAAGGAGGTAAGGCAACAAATAGGCCAATAGTGGCGAAGTAATTACAATTTAGCAAATTAACATGATGTGCAAGTTATTATGTGACTTGATAAGCAAATGTTATTCCTGAACTTATTTGGGGCATAACCATAACAAAGGGGTTGATATTGACTCAAGACATTTCAGCTTTTCATTTTTTATTCATTTGACAATTTTCAAAAAACATAATTCCTCTATGGAAGTTATTGGGTACAGTGAAGTCGGCTCCTCCCCTTGTTCGGGCGGCGTTCTGCGGTCGACTTCACTGCACCTCGACCAGCACAACCGGGGTTACCACTACCCGACCCTCCTGTATCCAGTCCCAGTGGGATACGTCTCTCCCTTCCCAGGGAGTATGATGGGACGGCAGCACGGTGCCAGGGGTTCCTATTACAACTGGACCTATACCTGGCCACCGTTCACCCAGCTCCCTCGGGAAGGGAGAGGGTGTCCGCCCTCGTCCCGTGCCTCTCGGGGAGAGCTCTGGAGTGGGCAAACGCAATGTGGGGAGAAGGAGATGCGGCGTTGGACCACTTCGAGGAGTTCACCCGCCGCTTCCGGTGAACGTCTCTTCCACCTGAGGCAGGGGACGAGGAGCGCCCAGGAGTTCGCCCTGGAATTTCAAACCTTGGCCGGAGCAGGATGGAACGACAGGGCCCTCATCGACCACTACTGATGCAGCCTGCGCGAGGATGTCCGTCGGGATTTGGCCTGCAGGGATGTCACCATCACCTTTGACCAGCTGGTGGATCTGTCCATTCGGTTGGATAACCTGCTGGTCACCCGCGGACGTCCAGAGAAGGCTCTGTCGGTTCCCGCTTCCAGCACCCCCGCAACGGTGCCAATGGGGCTGGGAGGGGCTGCGCTCAAGGAGGCCGGAGGAGGGGCCTTCACGTGCACCATCTGTGGCCGCAGAGGGCACACTGCCGGTCGGTACCGGGTTGGTCCCTCTGGGAGTCGAGGCAGCAGGCAGGGCACTCTGGCGTCACCCCAGGTGAGTAGGCACCACTCTCATCTAGAGTCCTCTGTTGTCCACCTGTTTGTACCTGTTTGTTTTCCTGAGTTTTCCCCGCATTCCCAGCATAAGGCGCTCGTCGATTCAGGCGCAGCTGGGAATTTTATCGACAGAGCATTCGGCCATAGTTTAGGGATCCCCATTGTTCCTGTGGTTAGACCATGCTCTGGATAGGCGACCATTAGGGTCAGGGTTAATTAGGGAAGCCACCATCTCCCTGGCCATGGTGACGCAGGGGGGTCACGAGGAGAGAATCAGTCTCTTCCTCATTGAATCTCCTGCGTTTCCCGTGGTACTAGGCCTTCCCTGGTTAGCTCGTCATGACCCCACTATTTCATGGCAAAAGAGGGCTCTCACGGGGTGGTCTCGAGAGTGCTCGGGGAAGTGTGTAGGGGTTTCCGTTGGTATATGCCGATGTGGCTCTCGCCTTCTCCAAAAAGAAGGCGACTCAATTACAACTCCATCGACGGGGGGATTGTGCGATAAATCTCCTGGTAGACGCCGCACTTCCCAGGAGTCATGTATATCCCCTGTCACAAGCGGAGACGGGGGCTATGGAGACATATGTCTCTGAATCCCTGCGTCAGGGGTACATTCGGTCCTCCAATTCACCCGCCTCCTCGAGTTAATTTTTTGTGAAGAAGAAGGAGGGAGGTCTGCGCCCGTGGATTGACTATCGAGGTCTTAATCAAATCACGGTGAGGTACAGTTACCCACTACCTCTCATCGCCACAGCGATTGAGTCAATGCACGGGGTGCGCTTCTTCACTAAACTAGATCTTAGGAGCGCTTACAACCTGGTGCGTATCCGGGAGGGAGACAAGTGGAAGACGCCGTTCAGTATCACCTCAGGGCACCATGAGTACCTCGTCATGCCGTACGGGTTGATGAATGCTCCATCAGTCTTCCAATCATTTGTAGACAAGATTTTCAGCGACCTGCACAGGCAGGGTGCAGTGGTGTATATCGATGACATTCTGATATACTCCGCTACACGAGCCGAGCATGTGTCCCTGGTGCGCAGTGTGCTTCGACTACTGTTGGAGCATGACCTGTACGTCAAAACCGAGAAATGCCTGTTCTTTCAGCAGGCCGTCTCCTTCCTAGGGTATCGCATTTCCATATCAGGGGTGGAGATGGAGAGTGACCGCATTTCAGCCGTGCGTAATTGGCCAACTCCCACCACGGTAAAGGAAGTGCCTGAGGATATAGTGTCTGATCGGGGTCCCCAGTTCACTTCGAGAGTCTGGAGGGCGTTCATGGAACATCTGGGGGTCTCGATCAGCCTTACCTCAGGTTTTCACCCCGAGAGTAATGGGCAGGTGGAGAGAGTGAACCAGGATATGGGTAGGTTTCTGCGGTCTTATTGCCAGGACCAGACAGGGGAGTGGGCGGCGTTCGTGCCCTGGGCAGAGATGGCCCAGAACTTGCTCCGCCACTCCTCCACTAACCTCTCTCCCTTTCAGTGTGTATTGAGGTACCAGCCGGTTCTGGCGCCGTGGCATCAGAGTCAGACCGAGGCTCCTGCGGTGGTCGACTGGTTCAGGCGCGCGGAGGAGACATGGGAAGCCGCCCATGTTCACCTCAAGCGGGCTGCACTGCGCCAAAAAACAAGCGCGGACCGTCACCGCAGTGAGGCCCCGGTGTTCGCACCGGTGAACCGGGTCTGGCTCTCGACCCGAAACCTGCCCCTCCGCCTGCCCTGGCGGAAGCTGGGTCCACAGTTTGTGGGGCCATTTAAAGTCCTGAGGAGAGTGAACGAGGTATGTTACAGGTTACAGCTTCCCCCCGATTACCATATTAACCCCTCGTTCCATGTCTCTCCTCAGGCCGGTGGTGGTTGGCCCGCTCCAGGAGTCTGAGGTACGGGAGGTTCCTCAGCCCCCTCTGGACATCGAGGGGGCCCCGGCGTACTCCGTTCGGTCCTTCCTGGATTCGAGGCGTCGGGCGAGGGGCCTTCAATACCTCGTTGAGTGGGAGGGGTACGGTCCGGAGGAGAGGTGCTGGGTTCCGGTGGAGGACGTGTTGGACCCTTCTATGTTGCAGGAGTTCCACCGTCTCCGTCCGGATCGTCCTGCGCCTCGCCCTCCGGGTCGTCCCCGAGGCCGGTGTCGGCGCGCTGCTGGAGCCGCGCATCAAGGGGGGGTACTGTCATGACTTCCGCCAAAGTCGGCTCCTCTCCTTGTTCGGGCGGCGTTCGGCGGTCAACGTCACCGGTCTTCTAGCCATCGCCGCTCCACTTTTCATTGTTCCATGTGTTTTGTCTTGTTTCCCCACAGACCTGGTTTGCATTCCCTAATCACACTACATATATATTACCTCTGTTCCCCCCATGTCTTTGTGTGGAATTGTTTTGTTACGTGTTTTGTGTGACACGCCAGGCTGGTTTTTCCCCGGGTACCATGTTGAACACCTTGTTTTTCTACAGATGTTTTGTTATGGAGCCCCTTGACTAAAAGACAAGTTGATACAGATTTCTGAACTGGGAGAGACCTTGCACTCAGCATTACAATTCTAAAAGACACTAGTACTTTTCATCTTCTTCTGTTATTTTTGGAACATAGAACTTTAGTGCTCAGGCAGGTGCCAGTAAACAAACATTCTTATTGACAACTCTACTACATGGAACATCAGTAAGAACACTTAGCTAGACCAAAAATGATCAAATACATTCAAAATATATATAAAAACCTTTCCTTCAAATGTGAGTTATGGGGGGACTCTGTGTATTCTTTATGGGGGGACCCTGTGTATTCTTTATGGCGGGACCCTGTGTATTCTTTATGGGGGGGACCCTGTGTATTTGTTATGGGGCGGACCCTGTGTATTCTTTATGGGGGGACCCTGTGTATTCTTTATGGGGGGACCCTGTGTATTCTTTATGGGGGGAAACACCTCTCTGGGATATGTGGGACGGTAGCGTCCCACCTCGCCAACAGCCAGTGAAATTGCAGGGCGCCAAATTCAAACAACAGAAATCCCATAATTAAAATTCCTCAAACATACATGTATTTTACACCATTTTAAAGATACACTTGTTGTAAATCCACCCACAGTGTCCGATTTCAAAAAGGCTTTACGACAAAAGCAAACCAATTGATTATGTTAGGTGAGTGCCTATTCACAGAATAACACAGCCATTTTTCCAGCCAAAGAGACGATTCACAAAAAGCAGAAATAGAGATAAAATGAATCACTAACCTTTGATGATCTTCATCAGATGACACTCATAGGACTTCATGTTACACAATACATGTATGTTTTGTTTGGTAAAGTTCATATTTATATCAAGAAATCTCAGTATACATTGGCGCGTTATGTTCAGTAGTTCCAAAAACATCCAGTGATTTTGCAGAGAGCTACATCAATTTCCAGAAATATTCATAATAAACGTTGTTCAAAGATACAAGTGTTACACATGGAATTTTAGATCCACTTCTCCCTAATGCAAACGCTGTGTCAGATTTCAAAAAAGCTTTACGGAAAAAGCAAACCATGCAATAATCTGAGTCGGCGCTCAGAGCCCAATCAAGACACAAATATATTTGCCATATTATGCAGTCAACAAAAGTCATAAATAGCATTATAAATCTTCACTTACCTTTGCTGATCTTCGTCGGAATGCACTCCCAGGACTCCCACTTCCACAAGAAATGTTCGTTTTGTTCAGTAATGTCCATCATTTATGTCCAAATAGCTACTTTTGTTAGCGCATTTGGTAAACAAATCCAAAGTCACGAAGTGCGTTCACTAAAAGCAGACGAAATGTCAAAAAGTTCCGTAACAGTCAGTAGAAACATGTCAAACGATGTATTGAATCAATCTTTAGGATGTTTTTAACATAAATCTTCAATAATGTTCCAACCGGAGAATTCCATTGTCTTCAGAAGTGCGATGGAACAGAGCTCGCTCTCAAGTGAACGCGCATGGTCAGAGCATTGTCAGTTCATGGCAGATCTTACTCATTCCCCTCTCCTTCAGCCCCACTTCACAGTAGAAGCATCAGACAAGGTCCTAAAGACTGTTGACATCTAGTGGAAGCCTTATGAAGTTCAACAATACCAATATCCCACTGTATCTTCAATAGGAGATGAGTTGAAAATCGACCAACCTCAGATTTCCCACTTCCTGTTTCGATTTTTTCTCAGGTTTTTTCCTGCCACATGCGTTCTGTTATACTCACAGACATCATTCAAACAGTTTTAGAAACTTTAGAGTGTTTTCTATCCAAATCTACTAATTATATGCATATTCTAGCTTCTGGCCCTGAGTAGCAGGCAGTTTACTCTGGGCACCTTATTCATCCAAGCTACTCAATACTGCCCCCCGTTCCCAAAGAAGTTAACGCGTTTGAGCCAATCAGTTGTGTTGTGATAGGTAGGGGTGGTATACAGAAGATAGCCCTATTTGGTAAAATACCAAGTCCATATTATGGCAAGAACAGCTCAAATAAGCAGAGAAACGATCGTTACTTTAAGACATGAACGTCAGTCAATACGAAACATTTTAAGAAGTGCAATCGCAAAAACCATCAAGCGCTATGATGAAACTGACTCTCAATGGACATTAGACCGGTGGAAATTTGTCCTTTGGTCTGGAGTCCAAATTAGAGATTTTTGGTTCCAAACACTGTGT
Source organism: Salvelinus namaycush (assembly GCF_016432855.1). Classification (NCBI taxonomy): domain Eukaryota; kingdom Metazoa; phylum Chordata; class Actinopteri; order Salmoniformes; family Salmonidae; genus Salvelinus; species Salvelinus namaycush. The sequence continues at coordinate 38,553,686 of NC_052323.1, read as the reverse complement.
CTTTGTGAGACACTATTTTACCTGGAAGGAGAGTGAAGGAGTGCTGCATCAGATGACCTGGCCTCCACAATCCCATAACCTCAACTAAATTGAAATGGTTTGTAATGAGTCTGTTCTACTCTGCTCTAATATAGTGTGTTCTGTTCTACTCTACTCTGTTCTGTTCTACTCTGCTCTAATATAGTGTGTTCTGTTCTACTCTACTCTGTTCTGTTCTACTCTGCTCTAATATAGTGTGTTCTGTTCTACTCTACTCTACTCTAATATTCTGTGTTCTGTTCTACTCTACTCTACTCTAATATTCTGTGTTCTGTTCTACTCTGCTCTGTTCTGCTCAGCTCTACTCTGTTCTGTTCTACTCTGCTCTAATATAGTGTGTTCTGTTCTACTATACTCTGTTCTGTTCTACTCTGCTCTAATATAGTGTGTTCTGTTCTACTCTACTCTGTTCTGTTCTACTCTGCTCTAATATAGTGTGTTCTGTTCTACTCTACTCTGTTCTGTTCTACTCTGCTCTAATATAGTGTGTTCTGTTCTACTATACTCTGTTCTGTTCTACTCTGCTCTAATATAGTGTGTTCTGTTCTACTCTACTCTGTTCTACTCTGCTCTAATATAGTGTGTTCTGTTCTACTCTACTCTGTTCTGTTCTACTCTGCTCTAATATAGTGTGTTCTGTTCTACTCTACTCTGTTCTGTTCTACTCTGCTCTAATATAGTGTGTTCTGTTCTACTCTACTCTGTTCTGTTCTACTCTGTTCTACTCTACTCTACTCTAATATTCTGTGTTCTGTTCTACTCTGCTCTAATATGTGTTCTGTTGTACTCTACTCTGCTCTGCTCTACTCTGCTCTACTCTACTCTACTCTACTCTACTCTAATGTTCTGTGTTCTGTTCTACTCTGCTCTAATATAGTCTGTTCTGTTCTACTCTACTCTGTTCTGTTCTACTCTACTCTGTTCTGTTGTACTCTACTCTGCTCTGCTCTACTCTGCTCTACTCTACTCTACTCTACTCTAATATTCTGTGTTCTGTTCTACTCTGCTCTAATATAATGTGTTCTGTTGTACTCTACTCTGCTCTGCTCTACTCTACTCTGCTCTGCTCAGCTCTACTCTGCTCAACTCTGCTCTGCTCTGCTCTGCTCTGCTCTAATATACCGTGTTCTGCTCTACTCTACTCTGCTCTAATCTGCTCTGCTCAACTCTAATCTGCTCTGCTCTGCTCTACTCTACTCTGCTCTAATCTGCTCTGCTCAACTCTAATCTGCTCTGCTCTGCTCTACTCTAATCTGCTCTGCTCTGCGCTGCTCTACTCTAATCTGCTCTGCTCTGCGCTGCTCTACTCTAATCTGCTCTGCTCTACGCTGATCTACTCAGCTTTACTCTGTTCTGTTCTACTCTACCCTGTTCTGCTCTGCTCTACTCTAATCTGCTCTGCTCTACTCTAATCTGCTCTGCTCTGCTCTACTCTGTTCTACTCTACTCTGTTCTGTTCTGCGCTGCTCTACTCTAATCTGCTCTGCTCTACGCTGATCTACTCAGCTTTACTCTGTTCTGCTCTGCTCTGCTCTACTCTGCTCTGCTCTGCTCTAATCTGCTCTGCTCTGCTCTGCTCTGCTCTAATCTGCTCTGCTCTGCTCTAATCTGCTCTGCTCTAATCTGCTCTGCTCTAATCTGCTCTGCTCTACTCTAATCTGCTCTGCTCTGCTCTAATCTGTTCTGCTCTGCTCTACTCTGTTCTACTCTACCCTGTTCTGCTCTACTCTGTTCTGTTCTGCTCTAATATACTCTCTCTCTCTCTCACACACACACACACACACACACACACACACACACACACACACACACACACACACACACACACACACACACACACACACACACACACACACACACACACACACACACACACACACACACAATCTTCTCAGAGGGCAAGGACCTTCTTGAGAGGTTGTAGTCCAGTAGGCATGACTCTAGTGTCAACAGGTTATTGAAATAGAGTTATGAAGTTGCCTAGTAGATCCTGTCAGAACCAGTCAACCTGCCATGTGTCCCTGTAGGCCGGACATGATGGGAAAGACCAATTACAGCTGATCAGCCAAGCTCCTGGGTCGATGGAAACTTGAAGCATGTCTAAATTGGATTGGAGTTTCTAGTTTCCGCCAAGAGTGTGCACGTCGAGCTAAGAGCGTGCACGTCGAGCTTAATAAAAGGAAACACGTGTGCCAAACATCCCGAATCAGACAAACCATGACTTGTGTTAGATTTAGAACCATAAAACAACTAGCGCTGCTTCCTGTGAACACACACACTCCGGGCCCCATCCTGTATGGTCGTCAGGCTGTTGACAGCCAGATAATGTGATCAGGAGAGTTACGATCTGAACAGCGACACAGCTTTCTGCCCCGAGGACTGACATACACACACACAACTGCACACATTAACAGGACAATTCACCAGTTGTTGGCTGTAAGCTAAGGAATGAAACGAGGAGTTTATTGTGTACTAAATGGCTTTTTATCCATAATGGACATTATCCGTGACAGGGTGTAGACCCTGGTTGAAGCCCACAATAAAGTCCTAGCTTCCAGGCCTACAGAGGAGCAGACAGAAAGCTTCCCAAACTAACCAGAATGCTTCCCAAACTAACCAGAAGGCTTCCTAAACTAACCAGAAAGCTTCCCAAACTAACCAGAATGCTTCCCAAACTAACCAGAAAGCTTCCCAAACTAACCAGAAAGCCTCCCAAACTAACCAGAAAGCTTCCCAAACTAACCAGAATGCTTCCAAAACTAACCAGAAAGCTTCCCAAACTAACCAGAAAGCTTCCCAAACTAACCAGAAAGCTTCCCAAACTAACCAGAATGCTTCCCAAACTAACCAGAAAGCTTCCCAAACTAACCAGAATGCTTCCCAAACTAACCAGAAAGCCACCATGATTGTGATGCACTTTGTCACAGTAATTTATGGATTAAAATAAAGTTAAATACAAATATGAAAACGAATATAAAGGAGCAGGTCTCCAAAACAGGTTGGAGCCTAGCTGTACAAACAGAGCCCCATCTGAGTCTGGTTCCAAAACAGGCTGGAGCCTAGCTGTACCACCAGAGCCCCATCTGAGTCTGGTTCCAAAACAGGCTGGAGCCTAGCTGTACAAACAGAGCCCCATCTGAGTCTGGTTCCAAAACAGGCTGGAGCCTAGCTGTACAAACAGAGCCCCATCTGAGTCTGGTTCCAAAACAGGCTGGAGCCTAGCTGTACCACCAGAGCCCCATCTGAGTCTGGTTCCAAAACAGGCTGGAGCCTAGCTGTACCAACAGAGCCCCATCTGAGTCTGGTTCCAAAACAGGCTGGAGCCTAGCTGTACCAACAGAGCCCCATCTGAGTCTGGTTCCAAAACAGGCTGGAGCCTAGCTGTACCAACAGAGCCCCATCTGAGTCTGGTTCCAAAACAGGCTGGAGCCTAGCTGTACCAACAGAGCCCCATCTGAGTCAGGGTCATCATCGCTAGTTCTCCGGTTCCCTCCTGTTGTCACACCAAAGTCCTGGGGCCTCCATCAGTCACCAAACCAACCATTCACCACATCAGAGTCCTGGGGCCTCCATCAGTCACCAAACAACCATTCACCACATCAGAGTCCTGGGGCCTCCATCAGTCACCAAACAACCATTCACCACATCAGAGTCCCGGGGCCTCCGTCAGGCACCAAACCAACCATTCACCACATCAGAGTCCCGGGGCCTCCGTCAGGCACCAAACAACCATTCACCACATCAGAGTCCCGGGGCCTCCATCAGTCACCAAACCAACCATTCACCACATCAGAGTCCTGGGGCCCCCATCAAGCACCAAACCAACCATTCACCACATCAGAGTCCCGGGGCCTCCGTCAGGCACCAAACAACCATTCACCAGACCATCGTAAACACAGCATCATTTGTTTCGCCTTCTGACCAATTATTTTCTGTGATTAAAAAACATTCTGTGTTTGTGTTGAATGGGTCTATTTCATGTCAGAAGGTAATGTAATAATCTCCAGCTGTCATTATGGCCCCGTTTTTCCGCACGCCAAACTCCATCTGATCCCTGTTATGAGAACCAGACAGCTCTCACGTAGCACCGCAGACCCTCTCCCACACCGGTGCAGCGCGAGACACAAAACCGTTTTACTTACAGAAAGCCTCCAAATTAATAACGGAAATGTCAGCTTCAACCGAGAAGGAGAGACGGTTTCATGGATATATTTTAAATAGGCTCTCCAGATGTTCCGAGTTTGTCTCGAGTCAAATATTTGTCCCAGGATTTCCCCCTGTCCTTTAAATAACATTCTATTACCACTCTCAACATTATGTTGCCACGCGGGCTGAAAATATCAAATAAATATGGAATATAAAAGACTATAATGGGTTCGCTTAAATATAGGCGAACTATCTTATTTATTTTATTGACAAACTAACATCTCATGTATTTTATTGACAAACTAACATCTCATGTATTTTATTGACAAACTAACATCTCATGTATTTTATTGACAAACTAACATCTCATGTATTATATTGACAAACTAACATCTCATGTATTTTATTGACAAACTAACATCTCATGTATTTTATTAACAAACTAACATCTCATGTATTTTATTGACAAACTAACATCTCATGTATTTTATTGACAAACTAACATCTCATGTATTTTATTGACAAACTAACATCTCATTTATTTTATTGACAAACTAACATCTCATGTATTTTATTGACAAACTAACATCTCATGTATTTTATTGACAAACTAACATCTCATTTATTTTATTGACAAACTAACATCTCATGTATTTTATTGACAAACTAACATCTCATTTATTTTATTGACAAACTAACATCTCATGTATTTTATTGACAAACTAACATCTCATTTATTTTATTGACAAACTAACATCTCATGTATTTTATTGACAAACTAACATCTCATTTATTTTATTGACAAACTAACATCTCATGTATTTTATTAACAAACTAACATCTCATGTATTTTATTAACAAACTAACATCTCATGTATTTTATTGACAAACTAACATCTCATGTATTTTATTGACAAACTAACATCTCATTTATTTTATTGACAAACTAACATCTCATGTATTTTATTGACAAACTAACATCTCATGTATTTTATTGACAAACTAACATCTCATTTATTTTATTGACAAACTAACATCTCATGTATTTTATTGACAAACTAACATCTCATGTATTTTATTGACAAACTAACATCTCATGTATTTTATTGACAAACTAACATCTCATGTATTTTATTGACAAACTAACATCTCATGTATTTTATTGACAAACTAACATCTCATTTATTTTATTGACAAACTAACATCTCATGTATTTTATTGACAAACTAACATCTCATGTATTTTATTGACAAACTAACATCTCATTTATTTTATTGACAAACTAACATCTCATGTATTTTATTGACAAACTAACATCTCATTTATTTTATTGACAAACTAACATCTCATGTATTTTATTGACAAACTAACATCTCATTTATTTTATTGACAAACTAACATCTCATGTATTTTATTGACAAACTAACATCTCATTTATTTTATTGACAAACTAACATCTCATGTATTTTATTAACAAACTAACATCTCATGTATTTTATTAACAAACTAACATCTCATGTATTTTATTGACAAACTAACATCTCATGTATTTTATTGACAAACTAACATCTCATTTATTTTATTGACAAACTAACATCTCATGTATTTTATTGACAAACTAACATCTCATGTATTTTATTGACAAACTAACATCTCATTTATTTTATTGACAAACTAACATCTCATGTATTTTATTGACAAACTAACATCTCATGTATTTTATTGACAAACTAACATCTCATGTATTTTATTGACAAACTAACATCTCATGTATTTTATTGACAAACTAACATCTCATTTATTTTATTGACAAACTAACATCTCATGTATTTTATTGACAAACTAAAGTTGTATTTATTTGATTGAGAAACTAACATTGAATTTCAGAGTCTTTTTCCGTTTTAAACACCTGTTATTTTAGATGAAATATCACAGGTGTAAATGTTCTCCAACAGGCTGTTTTATTACGTGTGGTCAGAGCACTGCTTTCTATACGGGAAAACGGGAAATACTGTTGTTCACGTTAAAACAAAATACTAGTGTATTAAAAACATCCTTCGTTTAGCTAAAATCAATCTTATACTTGGGTGCCTTTTAGGAACGAGTTATTCAACAAAATCAAAAGATGTTGAATGTATTTCACTGTTTTTAATAATAGACAAATTACACATTTAAAAATTGAACGTGGAGAAGATGTAATTAAACCAACACACCAAACAAATGGAGCAATAAATTCATGATTCACTCTTTTTTCACCATTAAAGTAATGATTTTAATAACGCCAGATTGTTTTGTTACAATCTGAAATGTACAAAAAAAGCTACGGTTTTGACTGGGATGAGCAATATGTTTCTGAATGGTCTTTTAACACCTAATATGGCTGTCTAAATGTTTGTTTCAGTCAAGAGGTGAGGCTAAAAACTGTCCAAAAACCCAGACAAAAGGAGAATGAAGAGTATCAGATAATAAAATAGAATGATGACGCTATTAGAAAAATGTAATTACCAAAGAAATACATAATGAGAACTGATAATTGCCGTCTTTCGACGTGAGTGTAATGTTTAGTGTTTATTTACGTTGTTTATTTCCCTTTTTGTTTATGTCTATTCCATTTGCTTTGGCAATGTAAACACATGTTTCCCATGCCAATAAAGCGCCTTGAATTGATTTGAGACAGAGGGAGAGAGAGGGAGAGGGAGAGAAGGAAAGCGAGGAGAGCAACAGAGGAGCGTGAAAAGGAGGAAAGGGAGGAGAGAGGCAAGCGGAAACCGCGGGGCCGTTAACAAGGATTTAGATGCATAGTGCGCGCGCCATGGAGCCATGGGAACTCACCGGGTCAATTAGCTGCGTCGCGTAGCCACATGAACAGAAGACAGACAGACAGACCGGGGGCTCGCAGAGGCCCTGGGTGAAGCGGAAAAAACGGAACAGCGCGCGACAAGAGTGCAGCCTTCAGGACCCCAGAGAAGGGAGACTAACCGCCTCGCGCCAGGATGCAGGGTCTGAGCTCACGAGCCCACGCTTTCTCGGTGGAAGCGCTGGTCGGTAAAACGATAAAGAGGATGAAGAAGGAGAACGGGAAGGACTCGAGCTCACCGGGAGACACAGAGACAGAGGCAAGCTCCGTTGGACAGGAGACAAACGAACACGGTCGGTCAACTTTAACCCGCGCATCTCACTGGTTTACACACGCACTCTTCTGCGTCTAACTTGAATAAAAAGTAATATATTTTATAAGACAGAAAAAATAAATATAAAAATGTAAAAAGAAAAACAGTACACTGTCCAAGTAGTAAAATAGAAAACAGCAACTTGTTTTGTGGCTTTGTGTTGAGTTTGTAGGACTATTGATGACACATTCCTAGCGTTTTTCACGTCAATGGTTTGTCAAATTGATGTGTTTTAATTAAAGGAAACAGCTGAAAGCTTTACACTTAAATGGAATCAAGCCAGCAGCATTCCGCATGTTCACGATGCAACACTTCTAATTTATCAACAATATAGAATGTCTTAAACTGTTCCTTTACTCAAAAAGATTACCCAAACGACCAGAGGAGGAAGGCTGGTAACACGCCAAGAAGGCTGGGAGAGTGCGACTCTGAGCCGGGGCGAGAAGAAAGGAGAAGACCGGGAGATAGTGACTCTAACCCGGGTAGAGATGAGAGAGAGGTCCGGGTGGAGCTCCAGGGGTCGGATCTGTGGACCAGGTTCCATGAGATCGGGACAGAGATGATTATTACCAAAGCGGGCAGGTAAAACTGACCCCTTCACACGCCTACCAAACTGTCAAATTACAGACCTTTACACAAGCTAGCTAAACTAGGTAAAACTCAGACCTTTACACAAGCTAGCTAAACTAGGTAAAACTCAGACCTTTACACAAGCTAGCTAAACTAGGTAAAACTCAGACCTTTACACACTAACACACAGTAGCCAAGACACTACACTATGGACTGCACACTAATCAAACTGTTAATTAATCTGATTTACAGTATGAGGATAATACACATTGGTTAGGAAAGAGGGCCGTACAATCGTATTGGCGTACAATCGTTTTACAACAAGTCACTGATGTTGAACTTGCAAAAACATATTTTCTATACAGGCCTTTAGTCTATTATACAGGCCTTTAGTCTATTATACAGGCCTATAGTTTATTAGACAGACCTATAGTCTATTATACAGGCCTATAGTCTATTATACAGGCCTATAGTCTATTATTCAGGTCTATAGTCTATTATACAGACCTATAGTCTATTATACAGACCTATAGTCTATTATACAGGCCTATAGTTTATTATACAGACCTATAGTCTATTATACAGGCCTATAGTCTATTATACAGGCCTATAGTCTATTATTCAGGTCTATAGTCTATTATACAGACCTATAGTCTATTATACAGGCCTATAGTCTATTATACAGGCCTATAGTCTATTATACAGACCTATAGTCTATTATACAGGCCTAGAGTCTATTATACAGACCTATAGTCTATTATACATGCCTATAGTTTATTATACAGACCTATAGTCTATTATACAGGCCTATAGTCTATTATACAGACCTATAGTCTATTATACAGGCCTATAGTTTATTATACAGGCCTAAAGCCTATTATTCGATTGATGTGTACGAAATCTTTATGTAGGCTGTATCTACAGTTAGCAAATTGTATTTTCGTTGTATAAGATGACAGCCAAATGAAATGTACAATTTACTGCAGCCTTTGAACTATTGAATGTTTATTTGATTTCACCAATAGAAAAAACGTTTTTGCACAGTTAAAACAACAACAGCAGTTTGTGTAGGAGGGGGATAAGGCGAAAGGGCTTGTCGAGTATTTATTTTACAGGGTCAGTACTACCCCGTAAAAACTAAATGGGGATGCTTTTTATCATTTTATAAAGGCCACTGGATTTTTTTTCATAGTATTTTAGGGTTGTATTTTTTCATAGTATTTCTATAACTTTATATTCTTTGACTCTTATCATATAATTAACAATGTACATGCTTTATTCCTCAGGAATTGGAGCTCTGTTATTTTGTAATTACATTTTGGGGTAATTTTGTAATTTTAATCTCTTTGCATATTCTTTAACATTTTCATAACAGTTTCATAAAAGCACATGTTATTCTATATAGGCTAAACATTTCATGACTTGTTATAAATTCTATTATCTCTGTTGCTGCAAAGTTCTTTTAAAACATTTGATAGGGCTTTTTATGAGACGAGTAATAAATCTCGCCAGAACGCCGTCGTGGTCTCAGAGCTTCACCTTGACTGAGGCCCGCAGCCTCTCTTTCAATGCTGTTACATTTCCAACGAATTTAACTGACGCATCAAAACACTGATCTCTGTTAGTTTTATTACTTCTCCACACTAGTTGATATTTAATAACATTATGGATTGAATTAAATACGCTATTATATGATGACCATTTTAGCTCATTTATCCTACTTTAAACTCTTTGTGTGTTTTCTACAGGAGGATGTTCCCGTCCTTGCGCGTAAAGGTGCGTAACTTGGACCCGTGCCAGCAGTACTACATCGCCATGGACGTTTTGCCCGTCGACTCCAAACGATACAGGTAGACCCTCAACGTATATGTAGCCTACAATTGTAAATTGCACGAAAGGAAATGGTCTCCTATTTTAGAAACGTACTTTAAAACCAGCGCATTATTGCATCAATCGGTCTTTTCTTTGTTTCCACATTTCTCTGAATGAAGCTGCAAATTCTACTATATTTTTGTACTGTAAATCAAACATTTTACCCAATATACACACATTTAACGAGCACAGGGTGACAGTAGCGGTGCTTGGGTAAAATCACCCGGGAAGCCAAGCTAGGGGGAAAAAAGTCATATTACAACCAATGTGTTGTGATAAATGCGTTGTTTGCTCTATAACCTGTTAGTTCGTATGCCTCTATAACCTGTTAGTTCGTATGCCTCTATAACCTGTTAGTTCATATGCCTCTATAACCTGTTAGTTCATATGCCTCTATAACCTGTTAGTTCATATGCCTCTATAACCTGTTAGTTCATATGCCTCTATAACCTGTTAGTTCATATGCCTTGTCTCTATAACCTGTTAGTTCGTATGCCTCTATAACCTGTTAGTTCGTATGCCTCTATAACCTGTTAGTTCGTATGCCTCTATAACCTGTTAGTTCATATGCCTCTATAACCTGTTAGTTCATATGCCTCTATAACCTGTTAGTTCATATGCCTCTATAACCTGTTAGTTCGTATGCCTCTATAACCTGTTAGTTCGTATGCCTCTATAACCTGTTAGTTCGTATGCCTTGCTACCGTGATAGGCCGAGACAATACGTTTCAGCTTTTAATGTCACGTGCACAAGTACAGTGAAATGCCATTCTTGCAAACTCAAAACCCATCAATGCAATAAAGAATAAAAATGTATTTAAATAAATAAAAATAATAAAGAAAGTTAAGAATTAGAAATATGAAATACACAATAAAGTAAGTAAGTAAGTAAGCATACTATATCCAGGAAATATTAAAACATTCAGTTCCAATACCATATTTAGAAGACACAGTGGCAGAATAAAATCCACCACACCTTTGTTTTATTACAAAACTGGAGAGCAAGATGTGTCCGGTGGAGTCCACAAAGCATATAGCATGTAACAGTTACATGACCGGTAGCATGGTCAAGATGTGTCCGGTGGAGTCCACAAAGCATATAGCATGTAACAGTTACATGACCGGTAGCATGGTCAAGATGTGTCCGGTGGAGTCCACAAAGCATATAGCATGTAACAGTTACATGACCGGTAGCATGGTCAAGATGTGTCCGGTGGAGTCCACAAAGCATATAGCATGTAACAGTTACATGACCGGTAGCATGGTCAAGATGTGTCCGGTGGAGTCCACAAAGCATATAGCATGTAACAGTTACATGACCGGTAGCATGGTCAAGATGTGTCCGGTGGAGTCCACAAACCATATAGCATGTAACAGTTACATGACCGGTAGCATGGTCAAGATGTGTCCGGTGGAGTCCACAAAGCATATAGCATGTAACAGTTACATGACCGGTAGCATGGTCAAGATGTGTCCGGTGGAGTCCACAAAGCATATAGCATGTAACAGTTACATGACCGGTAGCATGGTCAAGATGTGTCCGGTGGAGTCCACAAAGCATATAGCATGTAACAGTTACATGACCGGTAGCATGGTCATATTTCTAACATGTTTAAACTACTAAACAACTATTGATTTGGAACACAGACGAGTTACCACAAGTGTAACATAAACAGGAGCTGCCTCCACTATTACAGAACCACATCAACATCATCTAAGCACCTCTGCTTAGTCTAATACAGCGCCAACTAAAAGATTCCAAAAACGAGTTAGAAATCAATGTAAGCTCAATACTATGTGCTTGTCCATGGTGCTGCTTGCTGTGTGTGTGTTTAAGTATAAAACCATGTTGACTCACCCTACTTGTAGAGAAACACCAATGCCATCCTCCTCTCTTTCATGTTGATGAAACGGTCTATTACTCTGTCATAAACCCTTTGAGTTGTTGTTGTCCTAACCTACTTGACTAAAATGCTTGCTTGCTAGCCTAACTTCCTTTCATGGGCAACGATTAGCCAACTAGTTAACTATGTCTATCTACATATTGAACTTCCAGCCTCTCAGGCCAGAGGCACAATGTATGAGTTTATGGTTGGATCAGAATCGCCTTTTTAATCATTGGCCAGGAAGGAGAATTAAGTAAAACCACAAGTCCAAATCCCTATCTCCATCCATGGCTAATTTAGGAAAGGGCCAATTTTAGCTAGCTAGCCACCAGAGGATAACAACACAACGAGATGCAACAATTCTAGTTTTTTTCTGTCAATGAGGTTTGGCTTTTGATGTGATGTGAAATTCCAAACTGGCTTCCCTTAACACTTTTTTTGGTGTTGAGTTCACTCATCTTAGCTCAAAGCTCATTGCCTATTTTTGTATACTTTTTTCATCAAGGAAGGCCAAATGATTGCTGGCTTCCCTTGCAACAATGTCATAAACTTTTTGACCAGACAGGATCAGACAGATGACCTACACATACAAAGACAGAGGGGCGCTGTTTCGCTCACTCGGATGCTTTCTCCAGTGAGACACATTCAGCCTCTGGCGAATGAAAGGAAAATTATGAAACACAGAGAGACAAAAGATATAAAATAATGTATGTTTTTTCCCCTTTTTCTTGGTAATTTCTGTGGGAAGCCTGGCTTTCCTTAGCATCCATGAATACGCACCACTGGAGGGTGGAGGGGTATATCAAATACAGCTAGGCCTCTATAGTCTAAATATAGTCACAAAAATGTTTTACTTGGAAAGTCAGTTACTTCATGGCAAAGCTTTGTAAGAGGAGAACTATGTGGTCACAACTCATTATTAGTCTTTTCACCTGTTGTTAGTGAAGCCAACTTGTCAACTCTGGGTGGACAATAAAGTCAAAGATATTCTATTCTGATATTCTGTTCTGATATTCTGTTCTGATATTCTGTTCTGATATTCTGTTCTGATGTTCTGTTCTGATGTTCTGTTCTGATGTTCTGTTCTAATGTTCTGTTCTAATGTTCTGTTCTAATGTTCTGTTCTGATATTCTGTTCTGATGTTCTATTCTGATATTCTGTTCTGTTCTGATGTTCTGTTCTGATGTTCTGTTCTGATGTTCTGTTCTGATGTTCTGTTCTGATATTCTGTTCTGATGTTCTGTTCTGATGTTCTGTTCTGATGTTCTGTTCTGATGTTCTGTTGTATTTAGGAATGTGGTATTCTGATATTCTGTTCTGATGTTCTGTTCTGATGTTCTGTTCTGATGTTCTGTTCTGATGTTCTGTTCTGATGTTCTGTTGTATTTAGGAATGTGGTATTCTGATATTCTGTTCTGATGTTCTGTTCTGATATTCTGTTCTGATGTTCTATTCTGATGTTCTATTCTGATATTCTGTTCTGATATTCTGTTCTGATGTTCTGTTCTGATGTTCTATTCTGATGTTCTGTTCTGATGTTCTGTTATATTTAGGTATGTGATATTCTGTTCTGATGTTCTGTTATATTTAGGTATGTGATGTTCTGTTCTGATGTTCTGTTATATTTAGGTATGTGATGTTCTGTTCTGATGTTCTGTTATATTTAGGTATGTGATATTCTGTTCTGATGTTCTGTTATATTTAGGTATGTGATATTCTGTTATATTTAGGTATGTGATATTCTGTTATATTTAGGTATGTGATATTCTGTTATATTTAGGTATGTGATATTCTGTTATATTTAGGTATGTGATATTCTGTTATATTTAGGTATGTGATATTCTGTTATATTTAGGTATGTGATATTCTGTTATATTTAGGTATGTGATATTCTGTTCTGATGTTCTGTTATATTTAGGTATGTGATATTCTGTTATATTTAGGTATGTGATATTCTGTTATATTTAGGTATGTGATATTCTGTTATATTTAGGTATGTGATATTCTGTTATATTTAGGTATGTGATATTCTGTTATATTTAGGTATGTGATATTCTGTTATATTTAGGTATGTGATATTCTGTTTTGATGTTCTGTTGTATTTAGGTATGTGATATTCTGTTCTGATGTTCTGTTGTATTTAGGTATGTGATATTCTGATGTTCTGATGTTCTGTTGTATTTAGGTATGTGATATTCTGATGTTCTGTTATATTTAGGTATGTGATATTCTGTTCTGATGTTCTGTTATATTTAGGTATGTGATGTTCTGATGTTCTGTTATATTTAGGTATGTGATATTCTGATGTTCTGTTATATTTAGGTATGTGATATTCTGTTCTGATGTTCTGTTATATTTAGGTATGTGATATTCTGTTCTGATGTTCTGTTATATTTAGGTATGTGATATTCTGTTCTGATGTTCTGTTATATTTAGGTATGTGATATTCTGTTCTGATGTTCTGTTATATTTAGGTATGTGATATTCTGTTCTGATGTTCTGTTATATTTAGGTATGTGATATTCTGATGTTCTGTTCTGATGTTCTGTTATATTTAGATATGTGATATTCTGTTCTGATGTTTTGTTATATTTAGGTATGTGATATTCTGATGTTCTGATGTTCTGTTATATTTAGGTATGTGATATTCTGATATTCTGATGTTCTGTTATATTTAGGTATGTGATATTCTGTTCTGATGTTCTGATATATTTAGGTATGTGATATTCTGATGTTCTGATGTTCTGTTGTATTTAGGTATGTGATATTCTGATATTCTGTTGTGATGTTCTGTTTTATTTAGGTATGTGTACCACAGCTCTCAGTGGATGGTGGCAGGAAACACGGACCACTCCTGCATTGCGCCACGCTTGTACATGCACCCGGACTCCCCGTGCGTGGGCGAGACGTGGATGCGTCAGGTGATCAGCTTCGATCGGGTCAAACTGACCAACAACGAGATGGAGGACAAGGGACACGTAAGTCACATCTCTCTTTCTGATCTACAATCATTTAATCTACTGTGTTCTACTATCTGACTGCTAATCTATAGGACTTTATTAAACATGGCTAGAATGCTGTTTTAGCCAATCAGCATCCAGGATCCAAACTACCAGGTTTAAAACTACTTTTATAATCCGGGAAGTGTAGGTACTGGATGCTGATTGGCTGGAAGCCATGGTATATCAAACAAGTCATTCTTTTATAAACTGGTTACCAACATTATAAACTGGTTACCAACATTATAAACTGGTTACCAACATTATTAGAACAGTAAACCAGTCATTCTATTATAAACTGGTTACCAACATTATGAACTGGTTACCAACATTATAAACTGGTTACCAACATTATTAGAATAGTAAACAAGTCATTCTATTATAAACTTGTTACCAACATTATTAGAACAGTAAACAAGTCATTCTATTATAAACTGGTTACCAACATTATAAACTGGTTACCAACATTATTAGAACAGTAAACAAGTCATTCTATTATAAACTGGTTACCAACATTATAAACTGGTTACCAATATTATAAACTTGTTACCAACATTATAAACTGGTTACCAACATTATTAGAATAGTCAACAAGTCATTATATTATAAACTGGTTACCAACATTATAAACTGGTTACCAACATTATTAGAAAAGTAAACAAGTGATTTTATTATAAACGGGTTACCAACATTATAACCTGGGTACCAACATTATAAACTGGTTACCAACATTATTAGAAAAGTAAACAAGTCATTTTATTATAAACTGGTTACCAACATTATAAACTGGTTACCAACATTATAAACTGGTTACCAACATTATTAGAAAAGTAAACAAGTCATTTTATTATAAACGGGTTACCAACATTATAAACTGGTTACCAACATTATAAACTGGTTACCAACATTATTAGAACAGTAAACAAGTCATTATATTATAAACTGGTTACCAATATTATAAACTGGTTACCAACATTATAAACTGGTTACCAACATTATTAGAACAGTAAACAAGTCATTCTATTATAAACTGGTTACCAACATTATAAACTGGTTACCAACATTATAAACTGGTTACCAACATTATTAGAAAAGTAAACAAGTCATTTTATTATAAACGGGTTACCAACATTATAAACTGGTTACCAACATTATAAACTGGTTACCAACATTATTAGAACAGTAAACAAGTCATTATATTATAAACTGGTTACCAATATTATAAACTGGTTACCAACATTATAAACTTGTTACCAACATTATTAGAACAGTAAACAAGTCATTATATTATAAACTGGTTACCAACATTATAAACTTGTTACCAACATTATTAGAACAGTAAACAAGTCATTATATTATAAACGGGTTTCCAACATTATAAACTTGTTACCAACATTATTAGAACAGTAAACAAGTCATTATATTATAAACTGGTTACCAACATTATAAACTGGTTACCAACATTATTAGAACAGTAAACAAGTCATTCTATTATAAACTGGTTACCAACATTATAAACTGGTTACCAATATTATAAACTTGTTACCAACATTATAAACTGGTTACCAACATTATTAGAATAGTCAACAAGTCATTATATTATAAACTGGTTACCAACATTATAAACTGGTTACCAACATTATTAGAAAAGTAAACAAGTGATTTTATTATAAACGGGTTACCAACATTATAACCTGGGTACCAACATTATAAACTGGTTACCAACATTATTAGAAAAGTAAACAAGTCATTTTATTATAAACTGGTTACCAACATTATAAACTGGTTACCAACATTATAAACTGGTTACCAACATTATTAGAAAAGTAAACAAGTCATTTTATTATAAACGGGTTACCAACATTATAAACTGGTTACCAACATTATAAACTGGTTACCAACATTATTAGAACAGTAAACAAGTCATTATATTATAAACTGGTTACCAATATTATAAACTGGTTACCAACATTATAAACTGGTTACCAACATTATTAGAACAGTAAACAAGTCATTCTATTATAAACTGGTTACCAACATTATAAACTGGTTACCAACATTATAAACTGGTTACCAACATTATTAGAAAAGTAAACAAGTCATTTTATTATAAACGGGTTACCAACATTATAACCTGGGTACCAACATTATTAGAACAGTAAACAAGTCATTCTATTATAAACTGGTTACCAACATTATAAACTGGTTACCAACATTATAAACTGGTTACCAACATTATTAGAACAGTAAACAAGTCATTCTATTATAAACTGGTTACCAACATTATAAACTGGTTACCAACATTATAAACTGGTTACCAACATTATTAGAATAGTAAACAAGTCATTCTATTATAAACTGGTTACCAACATTATTAGAATAGTCAACAAGTCATTATATTATAAACTGGTTACCAACATTATAAACTGTTTACCAACATTATACACTGGTTACCAACATTATTAGAACAGTAAACAAGTCATTCTATTATAAACTGGTTACCAACATTATAAACTGGTTACCAACATTATTAGAACAGTAAACAAGTCATTCTATTATAAACTGGTTACCAACATTATAAACTGGTTACCAATATTATAAACTGGTTACCAACATTATTAGAACAGTAAACAAGTCATTCTATTATAAACTGGTTACCAACATTATAAACTGGTTACCAACATTATAAACTGGTTACCAACATTATTAGAACAGTAAACAAGTCATTTTATTATAAACGGGTTACCAACATTATAAACTGGTTACCAACATTATTAGAACAGTAAACAAGTCATTCTATTATAAACTGTTTACCAACATTATAAACTGGTTACCAACATTATAAACTGGTTACCAACATTATTAGAACAGTAAACAAGTCATTATATTATAAACTGGTTACCAACATTATAAACTGGTTACCAACATTATTAGAACAGTAAACAAGTCATTCTATTATAAACTGTTTACCAACATTATAAACTGGTTACCAACATTATTAGAACAGTAAACAAGTCATTATATTATAAACTGGTTACCAACATTATAAACTGGTTACCAACATTAGAACAGTAAACAAGTCATTCTATTATAAACTGGTTACCAACATTATAAACTGGTTACCAACATTATTAGAACAGTAAACAAGTCATTCTATTATAAACTGTTTACCAACATTATAAACTGGTTACCAACATTATAAACTGGTTACCAACATTATTAGAACAGTAAACAAGTCATTATATTATAAACTGGTTACCAACATTATAAACTGGTTACCAACATTATTAGAACAGTAAACAAGTCATTCTATTATAAACTGTTTACCAACATTATAAACTGGTTACCAACATTATTAGAACAGTAAACAAGTCATTATATTATAAACTGGTTACCAACATTATAAACTGGTTACCAACATTAGAACAGTAAACAAGTCATTCTATTATAAACTGGTTACCAACATTATAAACTGGTTACCAACATTATTAGAACAGTAAACAAGTCATTCTATTATAAACTGGTTACCAACATTATAAACTGGTTACCAACATTATTAGAACAGTAAACAAGTCATTATATTATAAACTGGTTACCAACATTATTAGAACAGTAAACAAGTCATTCTATTATAAACTGGTTACCAACATTATTAGAACAGTAAACAAGTCATTCTATTATAAACTGGTTACCAACATTATAAACTGGTTACCAACATTATTAGAATAGTAAACAAGTCATTCTATTATAAACTGGTTACCAACATTATTAGAACAGTAAACAAGTCATTATATTATAAACTGGTTACCAACATTATAAACTGGTTACCAACATTATAAACTGGTTACCAACATTATTAGAACAGTAAACAAGTAATTATATTATAGACTGGTTACCAACATTATAAGAACAGTAAACAAGTCATTCTATTATAAACTGGTTACCAACATTATAAACTGGTTACCAACATTATTAGAACAGTAAACAAGTCATTCTATTATAAACTGGTTACCAACATTATAAACTGGTTACCAACATTATAAACTGGTTACCAACATTATTAGAACAGTAAACAAGTCATTATATTATAAACTGGTTACCAACATTATAAACTGGTTACCAACATTATAAACTGGTTACCAACATTATTAGAACAGTAAACAAGTCATTCTATTATAAACTGGTTACCAACATTATAAACTGGTTACCAACATTATTAGAACAGTAAACAAGTCATTATATTATAAACTTGTTACCAACATTATAAACTGGTTACCAACATTATTAGAACAGTAAACAAGTCATTCTATTATAAACTGGTTACCAACATTATAAACTGGTTACCACCATTATTAGAACAGTAAACAAGTCATTATATTATAAACTGGTTACCGACATTATTAACTGGTTAACAACATTATAAACTGGTAACCAACATTATAAACTGGTTACCAACATTATTAGAACAGTAAACAAGTCATTATATTATAAACTGGTTACCGACATTATTAACTGGTTACCAACATTATAAACTGGTTACCAACATTATAAACTGGTTACCAACATTATTAGAACAGTAAACAAGTCATTCTATTATAAACTGGTTACCAACATTATAAACTGTTTACCAACATTATAAACTGGTTACCACCATTATTAACTGTTTACCAACATTATTAGAACAGTAAACAAGTCATTCTATTATAAACTGGTTACCAACATTATAAACTGGTTACCAATATTATAAACTGGTTACCAACATTATAAACTGGTTACCAACATTATTAGAACAGCAAACAAGTCTTATAACAATTTATAATTACATAAGGCTCCTCTGGGGTTGGTGGTACATGGACAATATACCACGGCTAAGGGTTTTATGCAGGCTGTACTCCGCATTGCGTTGTACATAAGAACAGCCCTTAGCCGTGGTATATCGGCCATATACCACACCTCCTTATTGCTTAATTCTATTCTATCACTGTATTTTATGGTTCAAGAATAAACAATTTACTGAAAGAGGCTTCGAACTATCTGAGATGAGAAATGTTTTGTTAGAAAAAAGATCATGATGAAAGTTAAAATGGCTACTGCACGGTGATGGTGTCCGGTATGTTTGTCTGGGATTTGGTGGTTGTTATTGGTAGACCAGTTGTGAGGTTGGCGTATCTTTAATGGCAGCTGGTTGCTATATAATCTTGCATGAAGTTCAGAAACCGCCAAAACACAACATACATGGCCAAAATGCATGTAACATCTATGTTGTGCTGATGGACATCACATTGACTTCGTTCTCTAAATGACTCTGTTGGTTCAGATTATTCTTCAGTCAATGCATAAGTACAAGCCTCGCGTCCATGTGATCCGCCACGACCCCCGGCTGGACCTATCAAAGATCCCCTCGCTGGCCACTGAGGGTATGGCCAGCTTCTCCTTCCCAGAGACAGAGTTCACCACCGTGACAGCCTATCAGAACCAACAGGTACTTTCTCTCAGCCAGTCAGAACCAATAGGTACTGCCTTAACAATCAGAACCAATAGGTACTTTCTCTCAGCCAGTCAGAACCAATAGGTACTGCCTTAACAATCAGAACTAACAAGCGCTTACTGCGTCAGCCAATCAGAACTGCGAAACAGAACAGCCTATCAGAACCAACAGGTAGTTAACTTAGTTATTGACAATATGATTTTTGTATTAATGCTAACTCAGTATAATGGATCAGGAACTATGGCTTCACTGTGGTCTAAACTAGATACTCAGTATAATGGATCAGGAACTATGGCTTCACTGTGGTCTAAACTAGAAACTCAGTATAATGGATCAGGAACTATGGCTTCACTGTGGTCTAAACTAGATACTCAGTATAATGGATCAGGAACTATGGCTTCACTGTGGTCTAAACTAGATACTCAGTATAATGGATCAGGAACTATGGCTTCACTGTGGTCTGAACTAGATACTCAGTATAATGGATCAGGAACTATGGCTTCACTGTGGTCTAAACTAGATACACAGTATAATGGATCAGGAACTATGGCTTCACTGTGGTCTGAACTAGATACTCAGTATAATGGATCAGGAACTATGGCTTCACTGTGGTCTAAACTAGATACACAGTATAATGGATCAGGAACTATGGCTTCACTGTGGTCTGAACTAGATACTCAGTATAATGGATCAGGAACTATGGCTTCACTGTGGTCTAAACTAGATACTCAGTATAATGGATCAGGAACTATGGCTTCACTGTGGTCTGAACTAGAAACTCAGTATAATGGATCAGGAACTATGGCTTCACTGTGGTCTAAACTAGATACACAGTATAATGGATCAGGAACTATGGCTTCACTGTGGTCTGAACTAGATACTCAGTATAATGGATCAGGAACTATGGCTTCACTGTGGTCTAAACTAGATACTCAGTATAATGGATCAGGAACTATGGCTTCACTGTGGTCTGAACTAGAAACTCAGTATAATGGATCAGGAACTATGGCTTCACTGTGGTCTAAACTAGATACTCAGTATAATGGATCAGGAACTATGGCTTCACTGTGGTCTGAACTAGATACTCAGTATAATGGATCAGGAACTATGGCTTCACTGTGGTCTGAACTAGAAACTCAGTATAATGGATCAGGAACTATGGCTTCACTGTGGTCTGAACTAGATACTCAGTATAATGGATCAGGAACTATGGCTTCACTGTGGTCTAAACTAGATACTCAGTATAATGGAACAGGAACTATGGCTTCACTGTGGTCTGAACTAGATACTCAGTATAATGGGTCAGGAACTATGGCTTCACTGTGGTCTGAACTAGATACTCAGTATAATGGATCAGGAACTATGGCTTCACTGTGGTCTAAACTAGATACTCAGTATAATGGATCAGGAACTATGGCTTCACTGTGGTCTAAACTAGAAACTCAGTATAATGGATCAGGAACTATGGCTTCACTGTGGTCTGAACTAGATACTCAGTATAATGGATCAGGGACTATGGCTTCACTGTGGTCTAAACTAGATACTCAGTATAATGGATCAGGAACTATGGCTTCACTGTGGTCTAAACTAGAAACTCAGTATAATGGATCAGGAACTATGGCTTCACTGTGGTCTGAACTAGATACTCAGTATAATGGATCAGGAACTATGGCTTCACTGTGGTCTAAACTAGATACTCAGTATAATGGAACAGGAACTATGGCTTCACTGTGGTCTGAACTAGATACTCAGTATAATGGGTCAGGAACTATGGCTTCACTGTGGTCTGAACTAGATACTCAGTATAATGGATCAGGAACTATGGCTTCACTGTGGTCTAAACTAGATACTCAGTATAATGGATCAGGAACTATGGCTTCACTGTGGTCTAAACTAGAAACTCAGTATAATGGATCAGGAACTATGGCTTCACTGTGGTCTAAACTAGATACTCAGTATAATGGATCAGGAACTATGGCTTCACTGTGGTCTAAACTAGATACTCAGTATAATGGATCAGGGACTATGGCTTCACTGTGGTCTGAACTAGAAACTCAGTATAATGGATCAGGAACTATGGCTTCACTGTGGTCTAAACTAGAAACTCAGTATAATGGATCAGGAACTATGGCTTCACTGTGGTCTGAACTAGATACTCAGTATAATGGATCAGGAACTATGGCTTCACTGTGGTCTAAACTAGAAACTCAGTATAATGGATCAGGAACTATGGCTTCACTGTGGTCTAAACTAGATACTCAGTATAATGGATCAGGAACTATGGCTTCACTGTGGTCTAAACTAGATACTCAGTATAATGGATCAGGAACTATGGCTTCACTGTGGTCTAAACTAGATACTCAGTATAATGGATCAGGAACTATGGCTTCACTGTGGTCTGAACTAGATACTCAGTATAATGGATCAGGAACTATGGCTTCACTGTGGTCTAAACTAGATACTCAGTATAATGGATCAGGAACTATGGCTTCACTGTGGTCTAAACTAGAAACTCAGTATAATGGATCAGGAACTATGGCTTCACTGTGGTCTGAACTAGATACTCAGTATAATGGATCAGGAACTATGGCTTCACTGTGGTCTGAACTAGATACTCAGTATAATGGATCAGGAACTATGGCTTCACTGTGGTCTGAACTAGATACTCAGTATAATGGATCAGGAACTATGGCTTCACTGTGGTCTAAACTAGATACTCAGTATAATGGATCAGGAACTATGGCTTCACTGTGGTCTAAACTAGAAACTCAGTATAATGGATCAGGAACTATGGCTTCACTGTGGTCTGAACTAGATACTCAGTATAATGGATCAGGAACTATGGCTTCACTGTGGTCTGAACTAGATACTCAGTATAATGGATCAGGAACTATGGCTTCACTGTGGTCTAAACTAGATACTCAGTATAATGGATCAGGAACTATGGCTTCACTGTGGTCTGAACTAGATACTCAGTATAATGGGTCAGGAACTATGGCTTCACTGTGGTCTGAACTAGATACTCAGTATAATGGATCAGGAACTATGGCTTCACTGTGGTCTGAACTAGATACTCAGTATAATGGATCAGGAACTATGGCTTCACTGTGGTCTGAACTAGATACTCAGTATAATGGATCAGGAACTATGGCTTCACTGTGGTCTAAACTAGATACTCAGTATAATGGATCAGGAACTATGGCTTCACTGTGGTCTAAACTAGAAACTCAGTATAATGGATCAGGAACTATGGCTTCACTGTGGTCTGAACTAGATACTCAGTATAATGGATCAGGAACTATGGCTTCACTGTGGTCTGAACTAGATACTCAGTATAATGGATCAGGAACTATGGCTTCACTGTGGTCTAAACTAGATACTCAGTATAATGGATCAGGAACTATGGCTTCACTGTGGTCTGAACTAGAAACTCAGTATAATGGATCAGGAACTATGGCTTCACTGTGGTCTAAACTAGATACTCAGTATAATGGATCAGGAACTATGGCTTCACTGTGGTCTGAACTAGATACTCAGTATAATGGATCAGGAACTATGGCTTCACTGTGGTCTAAACTAGATACTCAGTATAATGGATCAGGAACTATGGCTTCACTGTGGTCTGAACTAGATACTCAGTATAATGGATCAGGAACTATGGCTTCACTGTGGTCTAAACTAGATACTCAGTATAATGGATCAGGAACTATGGGTTCACTGTGGTCTAAACTAGAAACTCAGTATAATGGATCAGGAACTATGGCTTCACTGTGGTCTGAACTAGATACTCAGTATAATGGATCAGGAACTATGGCTTCACTGTGGTCTGAACTAGATACTCAGTATAATGGATCAGGGACTATGGCTTCACTGTGGTCTAAACTAGATACTCAGTATAATGGATCAGGAACTATGGCTTCACTGTGGTCTAAACTAGAAACTCAGTATAATGGATCAGGGACTATGGCTTCACTGTGGTCTAAACTAGATACTCAGTATAATGGATCAGGGACTATGGCTTCACTGTGGTCTAAACTAGATACTCAGTATAATGGATCAGGGACTATGGCTTCACTGTGGTCTGAACTAGATACTCAGTATAATGGGTCAGGAACTATGGGTTCACTGTGGTCTAAACTAGAAACTCAGTATAATGGATCAGGAACTATGGCTTCACTGTGGTCTAAACTAGATACTCAGTATAATGGATCAGGGACTATGGCTTCACTGTGGTCTGAACTAGAAACTCAGTATAATGGATCAGGAACTATGGCTTCACTGTGGTCTAAACTAGAAACTCAGTATAATGGATCAGGAACTATGGCTTCACTGTGGTCTAAACTAGATACTCAGTATAATGGATCAGGAACTATGGCTTCACTGTGGTCTAAACTAGAAACTCAGTATAATGGATCAGGAACTATGGCTTCACTGTGGTCTGAACTAGATACTCAGTATAATGGATCAGGAACTATGGCTTCACTGTGGTCTGAACTAGATACTCAGTATAATGGATCAGGAACTATGGCTTCACTGTGGTCTAAACTAGAAACTCAGTATAATGGATCAGGAACTATGGCTTCACTGTGGTCTGAACTAGATACTCAGTATAATGGATCAGGAACTATGGCTTCACTGTGGTCTGAACTAGATACTCAGTATAATGGATCAGGAACTATGGCTTCACTGTGGTCTAAACTAGATACTCAGTATAATGGATCAGGAACTATGGCTTCACTGTGGTCTGAACTAGATACTCAGTATAATGGGTCAGGAACTATGGCTTCACTGTGGTCTGAACTAGACACTCAGTATAATGGATCTGGAACTATGGCTTCACTGTGGTCTGAACTAGATACTCAGTATAATGGATCAGGAACTATGGCTTCACTGTGGTCTGAACTAGATACTCAGTATAATGGATCAGGAACTATGGCTTCACTGTGGTCTAAACTAGATACTCAGTATAATGGATCAGGAACTATGGCTTCACTGTGGTCTAAACTAGAAACTCAGTATAATGGATCAGGAACTATGGCTTCACTGTGGTCTGAACTAGATACTCAGTATAATGGATCAGGAACTATGGCTTCACTGTGGTCTGAACTAGATACTCAGTATAATGGATCAGGAACTATGGCTTCACTGTGGTCTAAACTAGATACTCAGTATAATGGATCAGGAACTATGGCTTCACTGTGGTCTGAACTAGAAACTCAGTATAATGGATCAGGAACTATGGCTTCACTGTGGTCTAAACTAGATACTCAGTATAATGGATCAGGAACTATGGCTTCACTGTGGTCTGAACTAGATACTCAGTATAATGGATCAGGAACTATGGCTTCACTGTGGTCTAAACTAGATACTCAGTATAATGGATCAGGAACTATGGCTTCACTGTGGTCTGAACTAGATACTCAGTATAATGGATCAGGAACTATGGCTTCACTGTGGTCTAAACTAGATACTCAGTATAATGGATCAGGAACTATGGGTTCACTGTGGTCTAAACTAGAAACTCAGTATAATGGATCAGGAACTATGGCTTCACTGTGGTCTGAACTAGATACTCAGTATAATGGATCAGGAACTATGGCTTCACTGTGGTCTGAACTAGATACTCAGTATAATGGATCAGGGACTATGGCTTCACTGTGGTCTAAACTAGATACTCAGTATAATGGATCAGGAACTATGGCTTCACTGTGGTCTAAACTAGAAACTCAGTATAATGGATCAGGGACTATGGCTTCACTGTGGTCTAAACTAGATACTCAGTATAATGGATCAGGGACTATGGCTTCACTGTGGTCTAAACTAGAAACTCAGTATAATGGATCAGGAACTATGGCTTCACTGTGGTCTAAACTAGATACTCAGTATAATGGATCAGGAACTATGGCTTCACTGTGGTCTAAACTAGAAACTCAGTATAATGGATCAGGAACTATGGCTTCACTGTGGTCTGAACTAGATACTCAGTATAATGGATCAGGAACTATGGCTTCACTGTGGTCTGAACTAGATACTCAGTATAATGGATCAGGAACTATGGCTTCACTGTGGTCTAAACTAGAAACTCAGTATAATGGATCAGGAACTATGGCTTCACTGTGGTCTAAACTAGATACTCAGTATAATGGGTCAGGAACTATGGGTTCACTGTGGTCTAAACTAGAAACTCAGTATAATGGATCAGGAACTATGGCTTCACTGTGGTCTAAACTAGATACTCAGTATAATGGATCAGGAACTATGGCTTCACTGTGGTCTAAACTAGAAACTCAGTATAATGGATCAGGAACTATGGCTTCACTGTGGTCTAAACTAGAAACTCAGTATAATGGATCAGGAACTATGGCTTCACTGTGGTCTAAACTAGATACTCAGTATAATGGATCAGGAACTATGGGTTCACTGTGGTCTAAACTAGAAACTCAGTATAATGGATCAGGAACTATGGCTTCACTGTGGTCTGAACTAGATACTCAGTATAATGGATCAGGAACTATGGCTTCACTGTGGTCTAAACTAGATACTCAGTATAATGGATCAGGGACTATGGCTTCACTGTGGTCTGAACTAGAAACTCAGTATAATGGATCAGGAACTATGGCTTCACTGTGGTCTAAACTAGAAACTCAGTATAATGGATCAGGAACTATGGCTTCACTGTGGTCTAAACTAGATAATCAGTATAATGGATCAGGAACTATGGCTTCACTGTGGTCTAAACTAGAAACTCAGTATAATGGATCAGGAACTATGGCTTCACTGTGGTCTGAACTAGATACTCAGTATAATGGATCAGGAACTATGGCTTCACTGTGGTCTGAACTAGATACTCAGTATAATGGATCAGGAACTATGGCTTCACTGTGGTCTAAACTAGAAACTCAGTATAATGGATCAGGAACTATGGCTTCACTGTGGTCTGAACTAGATACTCAGTATAATGGGTCAGGAACTATGGGTTCACTGTGGTCTAAACTAGAAACTCAGTATAATGGATCAGGAACTATGGCTTCACTGTGGTCTAAACTAGATACTCAGTATAATGGATCAGGAACTATGGCTTCACTGTGGTCTAAACTAGAAACTCAGTATAATGGATCAGGAACTATGGCTTCACTGTGGTCTAAACTAGAAACTCAGTATAATGGATCAGGAACTATGGGTTCACTGTGGTCTAAACTAGAAACTCAGTATAATGGATCAGGAACTATGGCTTCACTGTGGTCTAAACTAGATACTCAGTATAATGGATCAGGAACTATGGCTTCACTGTGGTCTAAACTAGATACTCAGTATAATGGAACAGGAACTATGGCTTCACTGTGGTCTGAACTAGATACTCAGTATAATGGATCAGGAACTATGGCTTCACTGTGGTCTGAACTAGATACTCAGTATAATGGATCAGGAACTATGGCTTCACTGTGGTCTGAACTAGATACTCAGTATAATGGATCAGGAACTATGGCTTCACTGTGGTCTGAACTAGATACTCAGTAGAATGGATCAGGAACTATGGCTTCACTGTGGTCTAAACTAGATACTCAGTATAATGGATCAGGGACTATGGCTTCACTGTGGTCTGAACTAGAAACTCAGTATAATGGATCAGGAACTATGGGTTCACTGTGGTCTGAACTAGATACTCAGTATAATGGATCAGGAACTATGGCTTCACTGTGGTCTGAACTAGATACTCAGTATAATGGATCAGGAACTATGGCTTCACTGTGGTCTGAACTAGATACTCAGTATAATGGATCAGGAACTATGGCATTCACTGTTGGTCTA
>NC_052323.1:38459821-38525606 GCF_016432855.1 Salvelinus namaycush | reverse complement strand
AATTAAACACGCCTCGACAGGACATCAATTAAAAATAAGCTGCTTCAGCCAAAACCGATAATAACACCAGGCTGAAGACGGGCCAAAAATCAATTCGGTGGTCAGGGCGATATTGCAATAAGTGCTGTCGCGCGACCCCAAAAACCACTAAAAATAACACAAGCATGCACTAGTTCAGGACCTCCCGTCCATTCTCAATGAGCTGTTCTTCCCCGACGCAAACCAGAGAATTATATAAATACCTTGGCTTGGATCAGGACCTGTGTCTTCAAATAAGCCCCTGGACTCCCCAAAGAAAAACAGTAATAACAGCAGTACCAGGACATTCAATAAGCTCGCTCCCGCGAAGCCCCACCAAAAGTGACCAATTAAATTTAAAACCTGCCAACCTCACAGGACATCACAGAGATTCAATGAAGCTTGCTCCTCCTCGAAGAACATTGACCAGCATCAGGAACATCATTGAAAATACTCCCACCGCACCCAACGAATAGTTAAGAGCAAATGCTCCACACCCAGACCAAACAAACAACGTTTAAACCCAGCCCATTTCATTACGGGGGGGTACCGGATTGCAGTCATGATCATATAGACAATCATAATATATACAATATAATTTTATCCCAAGCTTGCCCATCACCCCCACGCAAACATTAACATCTGCATTCCAGGACATCAATGAAGGACAGATAAGCAGGTCCCCCACCGACTTGCATCTGTTAATTTAGCTCCCCAACGAGAATTTATGAGAACCCAGCCTCCCATAGCTCCCCCAAGGGACATCGTCAAATTTAATAAAGCTTCAGCTTCATGCACACCGTGTGTCCCAGCCTCCCACACATGTGTATACTTTAAACTTACCATGCACGATCTTACAGATGAATCAGACAGGTCACTTCATTAAGCCAAGCAGTCATAGTCTGCTCATCTCCCACTCACAACCATCTACCTATTCTATTAAACCCCCTCATCTTTCCCTCACTTCTATAACTCCCTTCTATAAATATCAGTCTGCCTATTTGTCTACCCTATTGGTCGTCTTCCAAAAAACCAGCCAAATACAAAACACAAACCGACCAGTTGACATTCAATAAATTCACCGATGAGTCCCACACACACTTAATCTTTAATAACATATAGCCTCCTATATCCGGACATCACATAATACTAAGCTGCTCACCAGAACATTATATTAAATATCTGCAAAAAAAATCCATGATCAGGACTCCATCACCCCACCATCTTTCTTCCCAAGATAGCTCCTCCTCCATCCAAACATATACCTCTCACATCATAAGCCCTCCCACATTAAGCCAGCTAATCAGGCATCAAAAGACTGTGTCCCAACTAAACCAATCTGACATATAAGTACCGGCCTTATAAAACCGCATCAGGGACATTCTATATAAGATGCTCTCCCTAGACACACCATAAACCCCCACATTAACCGCTATCAGGACATCAAATAAGCTTTCCGTCCTCCCAAAACATTATAAACCTGCATCAGGTCATCAATAGAGCCTCCAAAACTAACTATCTGATACACCAGCTCATCAGGGACACATCATAAGCTTGCTCCCAAACATTATAACCTGCATCAGGACATCAATAAGTCTTTACAACTGTCCCTCATCCCAGACATTATAATCATCTTCCCATTCCCGCTCTCCTCCTTTACCTAGCCTCATTTCCAGCGACATCATAAGCTGCCCGAACATTATAAACCACCATCAGGACATCAATAAGCTGCTCCCAACACATTATAAAACCTGCATCATAGGACATCAATAAGCTGCTCCCAAATACATTATAAACAGCCACATCAGGACATCAATATAGCTGCTCCCAAATATTATAAACCATGCATCAGGACATCAATAAGCTGCTCCCAAACATTATAACGCATCAGGACATCATAAGCTGCTCCAAACATATAAACCTGCATCAGGACATCAATAAGTGCTCCCAAACATATTAAACCTGCATCAGGACATCAATAAGCTGCTCCCAAACATTATAAACCTGCATCAGGACATCAATAAGCTGCTCCCAAACATATAAACCTGCATCGACATCAAAGCTGCTCCCAACATTATAACCTAGCATCAGGACATCAATAAGCTGCTCCCAAACATATAGAAACCTGCATCAGGACATCAATAATCTGTCCCAACATTATAAACCTGCATCAGGAATCAATAAGCTGCTCAAACATTATAAACCTGCATCAGGACATCAACAAGCTGCTCCCAAACATTATAAACCTGCATCAGGACATCAATAAGCTGCTCCCAAACATTAACCTGCATCAGGACATCAATAAGCTGCTCCCAAACATTATAAACCAGCATCAGGACATCAATAAATGCTCCCAAACATATAAAACCTGCATCAGACATCAATAAGCTGCTCCAAACACATAAACACTGCATCAGGACATCAATAAGCTGTTCCCCAACATATAAACCAGCATCAGGACATCAATAAGCTGCTCCCCAACATAAAACCAGCATCAGGACATCAATAAGCTGCTCCCAAACACTATAAACCTGCATCAGGACATCAATAAGCTGTTCCCAAACATTATAAACCAGCATCAGGACATCAACTAAGCTGCTCCCCAACATTATAAACCTGCATCAGACTCAATAAGCTGCTCCCAAACATATAAACCGCATCAGGACAAAAGCTGCTCCCCAACATTATAAACCGCATCAGGACATCATAAGCTGCTCCCAAACACTATAAACTAGCATCAGGACATCAATAAGCTGCTCCCAAACATTATAAACCTGCATCAGGACATCAATAAGATGCTCCCAACATTATAAACCTGCATCAGGAAATTGAGTCTATCACAGTTCATGTGGGATTCAATGACAAGATGGATTTTAAAGAAATGATTGGGTTGACACCAACAAACACCCCATAATATCTGGCCCTTTGCCCTCCCCAAATGGTGGCATTGAACGGTTCAGCAGACTTTTAGCACTCAATAACTGTTTACGAGACTATTGCAGCTCTGTGGGTCTAACATTTATTGACAATTCTGATACCTTCTGGAAACAAAGCTCGTATTGTAAAGAGGATGGGATCCACCCAAATCATCTGGCTTCCTGGATCCTTTCACAGCATTATAAGGCTGCGTTGAGACAATGGCTTATCAATGACCCAAGCACAGCTCAGCATATCCGTACCATTGTGATGCAGAGTTGTCAAAATGCTTCAGCAAATGTACATTATACCAGGGGCGCTGGAAGACACAATGTAAGTAACCTGATTTCTTAGCGAGGCATCGGAAAACCTCCCTGGTCTTTGTGGTTGAATCTGTGTTTGAAATTCACTGCTCGACTGAGGGACCTTACAGATAATTGTATGTGTGGGGGTACAGAGATGAGGTGGTCATTCAAAAACCATGTTATTAAACACTATTATTGCACAAAGAGTGAGTCCATGCAACTTATTATGTGGCTTGGTAAGCTCATTGTTTCTCGTGAACTTATTTAGGCTCCTTACCATAACAAACAGGTTGAATACTTACTGACTCCATTCCACTTTGACATTGTGGGGTATTTTGTGTAGATCAGTGACACAAATTCAAAATGTCCTCCATTTTAAATTCAGGCTGTAACACAACAACGTGTGGAAAAAGTCAAAGGGGTGTGAATACTTTCTGAAGGTCATGGGACAACTGTATTCGTGTAGAAATGTTGTGTCTGAAGTGTGAAATCAGTAGCATATGTTTTCAATTGAAACCCACGACTCCTTTGCAAAGTGTCTGGGATAGGTCTCCAATGTGCCTGCATGGGGCTATAGTCTACCGTAACTATGGACAGAGGTTTGTCTGAATGAATGAAGATTCTCTTCTAAAGCTGTGGTGACACCTGTATGATGTCACCGTGAAGCTAGAATGTAAATCCAGATTGACAGGTCCAATTGACGGGTCACACGGTCCTAGCAGGTTCTGACATGGCTGAGGCTATCTTTCTGTCTTCAGCTGGCCTAACAACGTGGTAGAAGACATAGTGAACATCCCGTATGGCACAGAAGAGGACAGGAGAGGAGAGGACAGGAGAAGAGAGCAGAGGAGGTGAGAGGAGAGGAAAGGGAAGGAGAAGAGAGGAGAGTAGGTGAAAGGAGAGGAGAGGACAGGAGAAGAGAGCAGAGGAGGTGAGAGGAGAGGAAAGGGAAGGAGAAGAGAGGAGAGTAGGTGAAAGGAGAGGAGAGGACAGGAGAAGAGAGCAGAGGAGGTGAGAGGAGAGGAAAGGGAAGGAGAAGAGAGGAGAGTAGGTGAAAGGAGAGGAGAGGACAGGAGAAGAGAGCAGAGGAGGTGAGAGGAGAGGAAAGGGAAGGAGAAGAGAGGAGAGTAGGTGAAAGGAGAGGAGAGGAAAGGAGAGGAAGGAGATGCTTCTCTTTATACTCTTTACTGGTCATCCCCTTCTCCTCTCCTCATTCCTGTCTCATCCTTTCCCTCTCCTCATCCCCCTCTCCTTTCCTCATCCTCATCCTCCTCTTCTCTTCTCTTCTCATTCCCCTCTCCTCATCCTCCTCTCTTCTCCTCATCCTCCTCCTCCTCCCCCTCTCCTAATCCTCCTCTCCTCTCCCCTCATCCTTCTCTCCTCACCGCATCCTCCTCTCTTCATCCTCTTCTCCTCTCCTCCTCTCCTCTCGTCTGTCTGCCAAGTAGAAGCTTGGCTCGGGTCCAGGGGCTGATAACACCTCTACAGTGAAGGAGAGGACGATGAGAGGGGGGTGAGGGGAGAATCAGGGAGTGAGCCACCTCTATTCTTGCATGATTGAGAGAGTGAGCGTGAATGAGAGAGTGAGCGTGATTGAGAGAGTGAGCGTGATTGAGAGAGTGAGCGTGTATGAGAGAGTGAGCGTGTATGAGAGAGTGAGCGTGATTGAGAGAGTGAGCGTGATTGAGAGAGTGAGCGTGTATGAGAGAGTGAGCGTGATTGAGAGAGTGAGCGTGATTGAGAGAGTGAGCGTGATTGAGAGAGTGAGCGTGATTGAGAGAGTGAGCGTGTATGAGAGAGTGAGCGTGTATGAGAGAGTGAGCGTGATTGAGAGAGTGAGCGTGATTGAGAGAGTGAGCGTGATTGAGAGAGTGAGCGTGATTGAGAGAGTGAGCGTGATTGAGAGAGTGAGCGTGATTGAAAGTGAGCGTGTATGAGAGAGTGAGCGTGATTGAGAGAGTGAGCGTGATTGAGAGAGTGAGCGTGTATGAGAGAGTGAGCGTGTATGAGAGAGTGAGCGTGATTGAGAGAGTGAGCGTGATTGAGAGGGAGCGTGATTGAGAGAGTGAGCATGTATGAGAGAGTGAGCGTGATTGAGAGTGTATGAGAGAGTGAGCGTGATTGAGAGATTGAGAGTGTATGAGAGAGTGAGCGTGATTGAAAGTGAGCGTGTATGAGAGAGTGAGCGTGATTGAAAGTGAGCGTGATTGAGAGTGAGCGTGATTGAAAGTGAGCGTGTGCATGCGTGCATCTTTTTGAAAATGGAACAATGTCCTGGAAATGATCTGAGCAGCAGTCTGTCATCAAGCATCGTTGCAGGGGGTGTGTCTGCATCGTAGCAGGGGGTGTGTCTGCATCGTAGCAGGGGGTGTGTCTGCATCGTAGCAGGGGGTGTGTCTGCATCGTAGCAGGGGGTGTGTCTGCATCGTAGCAGGGGGTGTGTCTTTGTGTTCAGCAGTATACAGATATGTGACTGTCTGATATACCTACAGTATGTCCATCCTCTACTCAGTGTACAGCCATCCATCCTCTACTCAGTGTACAGCCATCCATCCTCTACTCAGTGTACTGCCATCCATCCTCTACTCAGTGTACAGCCATCCATCCTCTACTCAGTGTACAGCCATCCATCCTCTACTCAGTGTACTGCCATCCATCCTCTACTCAGTGTACTAGCCATCCATCCTCTACTCAGTGTACTGCCATCCATCCTCTACTCAGTGTACTGCCATCCATCCTCTACTCAGTGTACTGCCATCCATCCTCTACTCAGTGTACTGCCATCCATCCTCTACTCAGTGTACAGCCATCCATCCTCTACTCAGTGTTCTGCCATCCATCCTCTACTCAGTGTACTGCCATCCATCCTCTACTCAGTGTACAGCCATCCATCCTCTACTCAGTGTACTGCCATCCATCCTCTACTCAGTGTACAGCCATCCATCCTCTACTCAGTGTACTGCCATCCATCCTCTACTCAGTGTACTGCCATCCATCCTCTACTCAGTGTACTGCCATCCATCCTCTACTCAGTGTACAGCCATCCATCCTCTACTCAGTGTACAGCCATCCATCCTCTACTCAGTGTACTGCCATCCATCCTCTACTCAGTGTACAGCCATCCATCCTCTACTCAGTGTACAGCCATCCATCCTCTACTCAGTGTACTGCCATCCATCCTCTACTCAGTGTACTGCCATCCATCCTCTACTCAGTGTACAGCCATCCATCCTCTACTCAGTGTACTGCCATCCATCCTCTACTCAGTGTACTGCCATCCATCCTCTACTCAGTGTACTGCCAATCATCCTCTACTCAGTGTACAGCCATCCATCCTCTACTCAGTGTACAGCCATCCATCCTCTACTCAGTGTTCTGCCATCCATCCTCTACTCAGTGTACTGCCATCCAACCTCTACTCAGTGTACAGCCATCCATCCTCTACTCAGTGTACTGCCATCCATCCTCTACTCAGTGTACAGCCATCCATCCTCTACTCAGTGTACTGCCATCCATCCTCTACTCAGTGTACTGCCATCCATCCTCTACTCAGTGTACTGCCATCCATCCTCTACTCAGTGTACAGCCATCCATCCTCTACTCAGTGTACTGCCATCCATCCTCTACTCAGTGTACTGCCATCCATCCTCTACTCAGTGTACTGCCATCCATCCTCTACTCAGTGTACTGCCATCCATCCTCTACTCAGTGTACTGCCATCCATCCTCTACTCAGTGTACTGCCATCCATCCTCTACTCAGTGTACTGCCATCCATCCTCTACTCAGTGTACAGCCATCCATCCTCTTCTCAGTGTACTGCCATCCATCCTCTACTCAGTGTACTGCCATCCATCCTCTACTCAGTGTACTGCCATCCATCCTCTACTCAGTGTACTGCCATCCATCCTCTACTCAGTGTACTGCCATCCATCCTCTACTCAGTGTACTGCCAATCATCCTCTACTCAGTGTACTGCCATCCATCCTCTACTCAGTGTACTGCCATCCATCCTCTACTCAGTGTACTGCCATCCATCCTCTACTCAGTGTACAGCCATCCATCCTCTACTCAGTGTACAGCCATCCATCCTCTACTCAGTGTACTGCCATCCATCCTCTACTCAGTGTACTGCCATCCATCCTCTACTCAGTGTACTGCCATCCATCCTCTACTCAGTGTACTGCCATCCATCCTCTACTCAGTGTACAGCCATCCATCCTCTACTCAGTGTACTGCCATCCATCCTCTACTCAGTGTACTGCCATCCATCCTCTACTCAGTGTACTGCCATCCATCCTCTACTCAGTGAACAGCCATCCATCCTCTTCTCAGTGTACAGCCATCCATCCTCTACTCAGTGTACTGCCATCCATCCTCTACTCAGTGTACTGCCATCCATCCTCTACTCAGTGTACAGCCATCCATCCTCTACTCAGTGTACTGCCATCCATCCTCTACTCAGTGTACTGCCATCCATCCTCTACTCAGTGTACAGCCATCCATCCTCTACTCAGTGTACAGCCATCCATCCTCTACTCAGTGTACAGCCATCCATCCTCTACTCAGTGTACTGCCATCCATCCTCTACTCAGTGTACTGCCATCCATCCTCTACTCAGTGTACAGCCATCCATCCTCTACTCAGTGTACAGCCATCCATCCTCTACTCAGTGTACAGCCATCCATCCTCTACTCAGTGTACTGCCATCCATCCTCTACTCAGTGTACTGCCATCCATCCTCTACTCAGTGTACAGCCATCCATCCTCTACTCAGTGTACTGCCATCCATCCTCTACTCAGTGTACTGCCATCCATCCTCTACTCAGTGTACTGCCATCCATCCTCTACTCAGTGTACAGCCATCCATCCTCTACTCAGTGTACAGCCATCCATCCTCTACTCAGTGTACTGCCATCCATCCTCTACTCAGTGTACTGCCATCCATCCTCTACTCAGTGTACTGCCATCCATCCTCTACTCAGTGTACTGCCATCCATCCTCTACTCAGTGTACTGCCATCCATCCTCTACTCAGTGTACTGCCATCCATCCTCTACTCAGTGTACTGCCATCCATCCTCTACTCAGTGTACTGCCATCCATCCTCTACTCAGTGTACAGCCATCCATCCTCTACTCAGTGTACAGCCATTCATCCTCTACTCAGTGTACAGCCATCCATCCTCTTCTCAGTGTACTGCCATCCATCCTCTTCTCAGTGTACTGCCATCCATCCTCTACTCAGTGTACTGCCATCCATCCTCTACTCAGTGTACAGCCATCCATCCTCTACTCAGTGTACTGCCATCCATCCTCTACTCAGTGTACAGCCATCCATCCTCTACTCAGTGTTCTGCCATCCATCCTCTACTCAGTGTACAGCCATCCATCCTCTACTCAGTGTACAGCCATCCATCCTCTACTCAGTGTACAGCCATCCATCCTCTACTCAGTGTACAGCCATCCATCCTCTACTCAGTGTACTGCCATCCATCCTCTACTCAGTGTACTGCCATCCATCCTCTACTCAGTGTACTGCCATCCATCCTCTACTCAGTGTACAGCCATCCATCCTCTACTCAGTGTACTGCCATCCATCCTCTACTCAGTGTACTGCCATCCATCCTCTACTCAGTGTACAGCCATCCATCCTCTACTCAGTGTACAGCCATCCATCCTCTACTCAGTGTACTGCCATCCATCCTCTACTCAGTGTACTGCCATCCATCCTCTACTCAGTGTACTGCCATCCATCCTCTACTCAGTGTACTGCCATCCATCCTCTACTCAGTGTACTGCCATCCATCCTCTACTCAGTGTACAGCCATCCATCCTCTACTCAGTGTACAGCCATCCATCCTCTACTCAGTGTACAGCCATCCATCCTCTACTCAGTGTACAGCCATCCATCCTCTACTCAGTGTACTGCCATCCATCCTCTACTCAGTGTACTGCCATCCATCCTCTACTCAGTGTACAGCCATCCATCCTCTACTCAGTGTACTGCCATCCATCCTCTACTCAGTGTACTGCCATCCATCCTCTACTCAGCGTACTGCCATCCATCCTCTACTCAGCGTACTGCCATCCATCCTCTACTCAGCGTACAGCCATCCATCCTCTACTCAGTGTACAGCCATCCATCCTCTACTCAGTGTACTGCCATCCATCCTCTACTCAGTGTACAGCCATCCATCCTCTACTCAGTGTTCTGCCATCCATCCTCTACTCAGTGTACAGCCATCCATCCTCTACTCAGTGCACTGAAACCACAATATCATACAATACAAAACCCCTCTGGAATGGAAAAGTGAAAGGGATTGTTTCCTCTTTGTGTCACAGATGGTGGCAGATCCTTTGTAATGCTAATATAATATAATACTGCGACTGTGTGGCTTCAGAACTGGAACGATGTGTGGCGCCAAAACTGCAGTTCCTCAACATCTGCAGTCCGGCTCTGTGTACTAACCAACCAGTCAGCCAGACAGTCAGCCTGTCAGCCAGCCAGCTGGTCAGTTAGCCCTTCAGCTAGCCAGTCAGTCAGTCAGCCTGTCAGCCAGCCAGCTGGTCAGTTAGCCCTTCAGCCAGTTACTCAGTCAGCCAACTAGTCAGCCAACCAGTCAGCCAGTAATTATTTAACCATTCAGAGTGAAAGCGAGCTTCTTCTGGAAGCGCTGAAAGGGTTTCTGGGTAGTCAGACTGCGACGAGTCGTAATGCTCCGCTTGGCCTCCTGGGATTTGTCTGACCTTGACTTCCTTGGATTCCACAGCTCCAGGCTGTGTGTGTGTGTGTGTGTGTGTGTGTGTGTGTGTGTGTGTGTGTGTGTGTGTGTGTGTGTGTGTGTGTGTGTGTGTGTGTGTGTGTGTGTGTGTGTGTGTGTGTGTGTGTGTGCGCCTACATGTGTGTGTGTGTTTGTGTGTGTGTGTGTGTCTGTGTGTGCCTACATGTGTGTGTGTGTCTCTCTACTGTGGCTAATGAACTCCCTGTCAGTGAGGTGGCCACATAGCCAGTGTGGTTGATTATGGTGAAACACCCAGAGAGATTAAACAGAAGATAGTATGTTATGACTGATATAGATGTATAGAAGGACCAGGCTGTTATGAACACTGATTTAAAGCAGCAGGCGATCCAACCCTAATTCCTATTCCAAGCCAAACTGTGGTTGATGTTACATTGTCTATTTACTAGGTTTGGGCGATATACCGTTTATACCATATAGCGGGATATTTCTAAATACTGACGGTATTATTTTCAAGACTGCTTTTAAATATTAGGTGATGCGGAGTGTGTGCTATGCCACTGCTTATAACTATAAGTTATATTAGTATACTGTAACTATAATAAATATAACTAAGTTATATTAGTATACTGTAACTATAATAAATATAACTATAAGTTATATTAGTATACTGTAACTGTCACGTTCTGACCTTAGTTCCTTTTTTATGTCTTTATTTTAGTTTGGTCAGGGCGTGAGTTGGGGTGGGCATTCTATGTTGTTTTTCTATGTTTTGTTCTGTATTTATATTTCTATGTGTTTGGCCTAGTATGGTTCTCAATCAGAGGCAGGTGTCAGTCGTTGTCTCTGATTGGGAGCCATATTTAGGTATCCTGTTTTCTATTGTGTTTTGTGGGTGATTGTTTCC
The DNA here is from genome assembly GCF_016432855.1 of Salvelinus namaycush. Classification (NCBI taxonomy): domain Eukaryota; kingdom Metazoa; phylum Chordata; class Actinopteri; order Salmoniformes; family Salmonidae; genus Salvelinus; species Salvelinus namaycush. The sequence continues at coordinate 38,514,722 of NC_052323.1, read as the reverse complement.
TGTTTAGTGTTTTGTTTCACCTTTCAGGACTGTTCGTTTGTCGTTTTTGTTGTTTGTCAAGTGTTTTCGTATTTTATAAAAAAAATATGACCACTTACCACGCTGCACCTTGGTCCTCCTCTCCTTCTCCAGACGACAATCGTTACAGTAACTATAATAAATATAACTAAGTTATATTAGTATACTGTAACTATAATAAATATAACTAAGTTATATTAGTATACTGTAACTATAATAAATATACCTATACATTGAGTATAACTAGGAGATCCAAGATGTGTAGAATAAATTATATATATCCAGCTCAGGACTCCAGCTAGTTTGATAACTTTCTAGCTAAGTGGCAAAGTTTGGACACACCTACTCATTCAAGGATTTTTCCTTTAATTTTTTACTATTTTCTACTTTGTAGAATAATAGTGAAGACATCAAAACTATGAAATAACACATATGGAATCATATAGTAACCAAAAATGTGTTAAACAAATCAAATTATATTTTAGATTTTAGATTCTTCAAAGTAGTCACCCTTTGCCTTGATGACAGCTTAGCACAGCTTCACCTGGAATGTTTTTCTAACAGTCTTGAAGGAGTTCCCACATATGCTGAGCACTTGTTGGCTGCTTTTCCTTCATTCTGCGGTCCAACTCATCCCAAACCATCTCAATTGGGTTGAGGTTGGGTGATTGTGGAGGCCAGGTCATCTGATGCAGCACTCCATCACTCTCCTTCTTGGTCAAATAGCCCAACCTGCCATAATAAAGCCAGACTATGGTTTGCAACTGCACATGGGGACAAAGACCGTACTTTTTGGAGAAGTGTTCACTGGTCTGATGAAACAAAAATAGAACTGTTTGGCCATAATGACCATTGTTATGTTTGGAGGAAAAAGAGGGATGCTTGCAAGCTGAAGAACACCATCCCAACCGTGAAGCACGGGGGTGGCAGCATCATGTTGTGGGGGTGCTTTGCTGCAGGAGGGACTGGTGCACTTCACAAAATAGATGGCATCATGAGGAAAGAAAACGATGTGGATATATTGAAGCAACATCTCAAGACATCAGTCAGGAAGTTAAAGCTTGGGTCTTCCAAATGGACAGTGACTCCAAGCATACTTCCAAAGTTGTGGCAAAATGGCTTAAGGACAACAAAGTCAAGGTATTGGAGTGGCCATCACAAAGCCCTGACCTCAATCCCATAGAAAATGTGTGGGCAGAACTGAAGAAGCGTGTGCGAGCAAGGAGGCCTACAAACCTGACTCAGTTACACCAGCTCTGTCAGGAGGAACGGGCCCAAATTCACCCAACTTATTGTGGGAAGCTTGAGGAAGGCTACCCGACACGTTTGACCAAAGTTAAACAATTTAAAGGCAATGCTACCAAATACTAATGTTGTGTATGTAAACTTCTGACCCACTGGGAATGTGATGAAAGAAATAAAAGCTGAAATAAAGAATTCTCTCTACTATTATTCTGACATTTCACATTATTAAAATAAAGTGGTGATCCTAACTGACCAAAGACAGGGAATTTTTACTAGTTAAATGTCAGGAATTGTGAAAAACTGAGTTTAAATGTATTTGGCTAAGGTGTATGTAAAATTCCGACTTCAATTGTATGTGACTACCTGGACCTACCATTTGGATTTGAGGTATTTGAAACCAAACCATATGATTTGAATGAAAAGTACTTTATAAACATGAAAAGATGAATGTAAGAGGCGCTCATCATGCCAAATAGGCTACATGTCATATTAAACAGCATATAAACTCTCTAAATAGGTCAGGAGCCAGACAGGGAGCCTAAGAAGGAATAAACATGAATGATTTAGGCTATATTATTTCAATCAATAAAGCCCTTTTTACATCAGCAGATGTCACAAAGTGCTAGCAGCACGACCAGGTGGACTGGGGACCGCAAGGAGTCATCAGGCCCTAGGGCTCAGGTCCTCTGGGAGGGGAAGGAGTCATCAGGTCCTCTGGGAGGGGAAGGAGTCATCAGGTCCTCTGGGAGGGGAAGAGTCATCAGGCCCTAGGGCTCAGGTCCTCTGGGAGGGGAAGAGTCATCAGGCCCTAGGGCTCAGGTCCTCTGGGAGGGGAAGAGTCCTCAGGTCCTCTGGGAGGGGAAAGAGTCATCAGGCCCTAGGGCTCAGGTCCTCTGGGAGGGGAAGTCATCAGGTCCTCTGGGAGGGGAAGGAGTCATCAGGTCCTCTGGGAGGGGAAGGAGTCATCAGGCCCTAGGGCTCAGGTCCTCTGGGAGGGGAAGAGTCATCAGGCCCTAGGGCTCAGGTCCTCTGGGAGGGGAAGAGTCATCAGGTCCTCTGGGAGGGGAAGGAGTCATCAGGCCCTAGGGCTCAGGTCCTCTGGGAGGGGAAGAGTCATCAGGCCCTAGGGCTCAGGTCCTCTGGGAGGGGAAGAGTCATCAGGCATGGTCCTAGGGCTCAGGTCCTCTGGGACCGCAAGGAGTCATCAGGTCCTCTGGGAGGGGAAGGAGTCATCAGGCTCTAGGGCTCAGGTCCTCTGGGAGGGGAAGAGTCATCAGGTCCTCTGGGACCGCAAGGAGTCATCAGGCCCTAGGGCTCAGGTCCTCTGGGAGGGGAAGGAGTCATCAGGCCCTAGGGCTCAGGTCCTCTGGGAGGGGAAGAGTCATCAGGTCCTCTGGGACCGCAAGGAGTCATCAGGCCCTAGGGCTCAGGTCCTCTGGGAGGGGAAGGAGTCATCAGGCCCTAGGGCTCAGGTCCTCTGGGAGGGGAAGAGTCATCAGGTCCTCTGGGACCGCAAGGAGTCATCAGGCCCTAGGGCTCAGGTCCTCTGGGAGGGGAAGAGTCATCAGGCCCTAGGGCTCAGGTCCTCTGGGAGGGGAAGGAGTCATCAGGCCCTAGGGCTCAGGTCCTCTGGGAGGGGAAGGAGAGAGGGAGAGAGAGAGAGAGAAATAGAGGGAGCATACTTAAATTCATACAGGACACCAGATAAGACTAGACCCCCGGCACATAGACTATTGCAGCATAGGTATTGGAGACTGAGACGGGGACGGGGGGGGGGGCACTGTGACCCTGACCCCCGGACAGGACCAACCAGGCAGGATATAACCCCACCCACTTTACCAAAGCACAGCCCCCACATCACTGGAGGGATATCAACAGACCACCAACTTACTACCCTGAGACAAGGCTGAGGCCCACGAAGATCTCCTCCACCGCACAACCCAAGGGTGCGCAAAACTGGACGTCAGTGACTCAACCCACTCAAGTGACGCACCCATCCTAGGGACGGCATGAAAGAGCACCAGTAAGCCAGCGACTCAGCCCCTGTAATAGGGTCAGAGGCAGAGAATCCCAGTGGAGAGAGGGGAACCGGCTAGGCAGAGACAGCAAGGGCGGTTCGTTGCTCCAGAGCCTTTCTGTTCACCTTCACACCCCTGGGCCAGACTACACTCAATCATAGGACCTACTGAGGAGATGAGTCTTCAGTAAAGACTTAAAGGTTGAGACCGAGTCTGCGTCTCTCACTTGAATAGGCAGACCATTCCATAATAATGGAGCTCTATGGGAGAAAGCCCTGCCTCCAGCTGTTTGTTTAGAAATGCTAGGGACAGTAAGGAGGCCTGCGTCTTGTGACCGTAGCGTACGTGTAGGTATGTACGGCAGGACCAAATCGTAACGATAGGTAGGAGCAAGCCCATGTAATGCTTTGTAGGTATGCACGGCAGGACCAAATCGTAACGATAGGTAGGAGCAAGCCCATGTAATGCTTTGTAGGTATGCACGGCAGGACCAAATCGTAACGATAGGTAGGGGCAAGCCCATGTAATGCTTTGTAGGTTAGCAGTAAAACCTTGAAATCAGCCCTAGCCTATAATCACATGTTTTGGTTCTAGTCAAGATTCTAGCAGCCGTATTTAGCACTAACTGAAGTTTATTTGCCAAAAAGTTGGAAGCACAGAATCATCTAGAATGTCATTGTATGCTGTAGCGTTAAGATGTTCCTTTCCCTGGAACTAAGGATCCTAGCCCTGAACCATGAAAAACGGCCCCAGACCATTATTCCTCATCCACCAAACGTTACACTTGGTTCTATGCATTCGGGCAGGTAGCGTTCTTCGGACTGCCATCACTTCAGAGCGTTTCCACTGCTCCAGAGTCCAATGGCAGCGAGCTTTACACCACTCCAGCCGACGCTTGGCATTGCGCATGGTGATCTGACGCTCGTGTGTGGCTGCTCGGCCATGGAAACCCTTTTCATGAAGCTCCTGACAAACAGTCCTTGTGCTGACGTTGCTTCCAGAGGCAGTTTGGAACTCGGCATTGAGTGTTGCAACTGAGGACAGACAATTTTTACACGCTACGCGCTTCAGCACTAGGCGGTCCCGTCCTGTGAGCTTGTGTGGTCTACCACTTCGCGGCTGAGCCATTGTTGCTCCTAGACGTTTCCACTTCACAATAAGAGCACTTACATTTGACAAACTGACGTGTTGGAAAGGTGGCATCCTGTGACGGTGTCTCATTGAAAACCACTGAGATCTTCAGTAAGGGCATTCTACTGCCAATGTCTGTCTATAGAGATGAATGACTGTGTGTTTTTACACCTGTCAGCCACGTGTGTGGCTAAAATAGCCGAATCCACTCATTTGAAGGAGTGTCCACATACTTTTGGTGATGTAGTGTAGATAGAGTGGTATCTTGCAGTAGGCTACACTGACACACACACCCCACACACACACACACACACACACACACACACACACACACACACACACACACACACACACACACACACACACACACACACACACACACACACGCTCTGTGATTATTGTCAACTGAAAGGCTGAAAGAGACATTCCTCAGGACTGGAACTATCACTCAGTTACACACTAATCACATTACTGTTACATTCCCAATATAAACGTAAGCACTGCTAGCTAACACACACGCACACACACGCACACGCACAACCAATAAAGTACACAAAGAGTAGCACAGAGAGAGAGAGAGAGATCACCATGGAAACGGAAAGCCACTATTCTATTTTTAGCCTCATTTAGTTTCTCTCGTGGTTGTTAACCTATAGGAACCTTATGGTAATTAGCTGTTCCCTCCTCCTCCTATAGGAACCTTACAGGAGACAGAACACACGGGTTTATGGTAATTAGCTGTTCCCTCCTCCTCCTATAGGAACCTTACAGGAGACAGAACACACGGGTTTATGGTAATTAGCTGTTCCCTCCTCCTCCTATAGGAACCTTACAGGAGACAGAACACATTGGTTTATGGTAATTAGCTGTTGCCTCAACCTGCTCCCTCCCTCCCACTCTTGCTTCCCTCCCTTGACTCAATGACCTCTCATATCACCCTGATTCAATGTCCTCTCATCTCCTCCAGACTCAATGTCCTATCATATCATCTTATCTCCTCCTGACTCAATGTCCTCTCATCTCCTCCAGACTCAATGTCCTCTCATATCATCTTATCTCCTCCTGACTCAATGTCCTCTCATCTCCTCCAGACTCAATGTCCTCTCATATCATCTTATCTCCTCCTGACTCAATGTCCTCTCATCTCCTCCAGACTCAATGTCCTCTCATCTCTTCTCCTCCTGACTCAATGTCCTCTCATCTCTTCTCCTCCTGACTCAATGTCCTCTGATCTCATGTAATCTTCTTCTCGACTCAATATATTCTCATCTTATCCTGACTCAATTTCCATTAATCTCATCTCCTCCAGACTCAATGTCCTCTCATCTCATCTCCTGCTGATTCAATGTCCTCTCATCTCCTCCAGACTCAATGTCCTCTCATATCATCTCATCTCCTCCTGATTCAATGTCCTCTCATCTCATCTCCTCCTGACTCAATGACCTCTCATATCACCCTGATTCAATGTCCTCTCATCTCCTCCAGACTCAATGTCCTCTCATATCATCTCCTGCTGACTCAATGTCCTCTCATCTCATCTCCTCCTGATTCAATGTCCTCTCATATCATCTCCTCCTGATTCAATGTCCTCTCATATCATCTCCTCCTGATTCAATGTCCTCTCATCTCATCTCCTCCTGATTCAATGTCCTCTCATCTCCTCCTGATTCAATGTCCTCTCATATCATCTCCTCCTGATTCAATGTCCTCTCATATCATCTCCTCCTGATTCAATGTCCTCTCATCTCATCTCCTCCTGACTCAATGACCTCTCATATCATCTCCTCCTGATTCAATGTCCTCTCATATCATCTCCTCCTGATTCAATGTCCTCTCATCTCATCTCCTCCTGACTCAATGTCCTCTGATCTCATCTAATCTTCTCCTGACTCAATATCCTCTCACCTCCTGCTGACTAAATGTCCTTTCATTTCATTCCCTCCTTTTTTATTTATTTATCCGTTATTTTACCAGGTAAGTTGACTGAGAACACGTTCTCATTTGCAGCAACAACCTGGGGAATAGTTACAGGGGAGAGGAGGGGGATGAATGAGCCAATTGTAAACTGGGGATTATTAGGTGACCGTGATGGTTTGAGGGCCAGATTGGGAATTTAGCCAGGACAACTAACTCAATGGCCCATTAAGCATGTCTAGAGATGTCCCTTATTGGGACAGTGGTCACCATCTTCTGTTACGTGGGATGTTGGCCACATGAATGCTCTTTCCCATGAAACCTGTATGGAACGTTAATATCTTAGATTCTCAAAACATGCTAACCACGTTTTGGCTAAGACCTATTTGACATTAAGGGGTTGGTCTCTTGGAAACATTCCTTGCACATCACAGGAACATTCCTATCTTAATAAGGTTATTTAATGACCTAATGCGTTCTTTAAAATAGTGGGAACATTTGTTGTTAGCTGGGTGATGATTGCAGATGTAACAGTGATGGTTGAGTCAACCAGGCTGGCATGATGATGAATATTGTCACCTGAGAGCTGATGTTGTCTCCCTGTTGTTTCTGTTCTGTCTGAATGTGTCCTTCTGGTTACTGATTCTGAGACTGTTGTTTCTGTTCTGTCCCCCAGGAGTGTTGTGTCAGCAGAGAGGAGACCTGAGGCTGTGTGGTGGGGCCATCCATGTTGCCGTCCTCCCTTTATCTCTACCATCCTATCCTCCTCCCCTCTTCCTCCTCTTCCTCCGCCTGCTGCAGAGAGTGGCCCAGATCCCAGTCTTTCCTCACAGCTCCCTCTCTCCCCTCTCCACCCCTGCAGTCGTGCATTTCTGAGTCCCTGCCCTTGCCCCTGCCTCCCCCTGCCCCTGCCTGACTCCTGCCTCCCACCTGCCCTGCCTCCCCCCTACCCCTGCCTGACTCCTGCCTCCCACCTGCCCTGCCTCCCCCCTACCCCTGCCTGACTCCTGCCTCCCACCTGCCCTGCCTCCCCCCTACCCCTGCCAGAACCCTGTCTGAACCCTACTCTTGCCTCCCCCAGCCCTGCCTCACACCTGCCTGGACCCTGCTCTTGTCTGCCCCTGCCTGCCCCCTTCCCCTGCCTCACCACTCACCCCCTTTCTCACCATGATGGAGTTGGGAGGTGTATCCTATCTGACAGAGGAGTGTCTTCTACAGGCCACGCCCACCTGCCTTGGGTGTTTCATTGAGACCCGGGACCCCGCCCCTATCCATGACCCCGCCCCTATCCATGACCCCGGCCCCACGACTCCTGACCTTGACCGCGAGGCGGGGCTGGTAAGCCACCAGGACTTGGAGGCCACTTCCTGCCCTATCTCTGACATCAGCAGCATCAATATCCCATGTCTGAGTCAGGCTGGGGAGGTCATAGAGGTCCTGTCAGACCAGCTTCTCAGCTTCTCCATGACCAAAACCTGCCACGCCACCGCCCTCACTACCGCCCTCGTTACCGCTAACGACAAGACAGGAGACAACGGAGAGAAGACAGAGGCAGAGGATCCCACGACCAAGAATCTGTATGAGGGCCTCCTATTGGACAAAGTGAATGTGGAGGAAATGCTGCTATTGGACAAGGTCAACGGGGGGGAAGTGTTGCTATTGGACAAGGTCCCCGGGGGGGAAGTGTTGCTATTGGACAAAGTGAATGTGGAGGAAATGCTGCTATTGGACAAGGTCAACGGGGGGGAAGTGTTGCTATTGGACAAGGTCCCCGGGGAGGAAGTGTTGCTATTGGACAAGGTGAACAGAGAGGAGGTCCTCTTATTGGACAAAGTGAAAGGGGAGGAGGTGCTGCTATCAGACAAGGTCAGCGGTGAGGAGGTCCTTCTGGCCAATGCGGGTCAGGACTGGGGTTACTTCGAGTCGTTTATCAGTGAGTCCAAGATGGAGCTGCTGGACCTGTGTTCTAAGACCGACCTGTCAGTCAACTTGTTCTCCGAGGACGACGTTGACAACCTGTTTGACGACGACGACGAGGAGTCGGCTCTGAGCAGCGACGTGTGCTCTCTAAAGATTCGCTACGAGTCCTTCCAGGACAACATGAGAGAGAAGACCAACGTCCTGCAGGACGACACACAGTTCAACTTCTTCCCCTCTGTCCTAGTCAACTGTGCCAAGAGGGAGGACGGAGGAGGAGGAGGAGGAGGAGGACGGGGGAGGAGGACAGGGGAGGAGGGTAAAGCTGAGGAGCTGAGCCTTGTGCTGGGGGAGGAGGGTGGAGGTGTTAGCCCCCTAGTGGGGTCTCAGGGGTCCCAGGGTTCACCCCTCTCCTCCGCCTCCTCTGTCAACTACCTGCTGGAGTTCAGAAACTCAGTCGAGGAGGACGCGGAGTACAGCGACGACGACTCCTGCACCTCCTCGGACACCCTGCAGGAGGCGCAGCAGGAGGCGCAGCCGGGCCAGAGGAGGGGAGGAGGAAGTGCGCCCAGCGGTTCCAGGAGACTCCTCAGCCCCTCTAACCCTCTGAACTACGGCCTGCGCTCCAAACGGAAGGTCCGCTACAGTGACGACTACCTATATGACGTCGACTCCATCGACAGCCACGAGAAGACCGAGAGAATCGCCACGGAGAAGAGAGAGAAGGTTCCGGCGGGACAGAGGGAGGAGGATGTGGACTGGTGCCCCAAGAAGAGATGGAAATCCTCCCGGAAGGAGCCTCCAGTCATCATCAAGTACATCATCATCAACCGCTTCAAAGGACAGAGACACATGTCTGTGAATCTGGGCAGGCTGGACCCTGCCGGGGACGCTGCCGTGAGCCTGGACGCTGCCGCGGAGAGCCACTACTCCTCTCTGTCTCCACTGAAAGACTTCTGGCAGGAGAGGAGGAGGGAGCGGGAGGAGCAGCTGCGGCTGGCGTCCAGAGATGAACAGCATCTGAACAGGCGCCGTCACCCCCACCGCCCCTTTGGTTCCATGCACCCCAAACGGATATACAAGATAGCCAACAGGTTGTGTGTCCAGAGGATCCCCCAGACAGGGGAGGGATCAGCAGCAACACAGGACTCGGCTTCTACCCCCTCTGTCTCTGATCAGGCTGTTACAACAGAGGAGGGGGGAGGGGGAAGAGCACCGTTAGAACCACAGAACATCACACACACCGGAACAGCCAAGAGGAGCCGCACTCAGGAGAGAGAGGAGAGGGACGGGAGGAGGATGGGAGGAGGGAAAACAGGGAGGATAAGGAAATTCAAGAGCCAAGCCAGGCTGAGCAGTAACAAGACAATGAAAGAGGGAGAAGCAGGTGGAAGAGCGGAGGGGGGGAGCGTGATGAATGGAGCGGCGGATGCGTGTACTGTTGCTGATGCTGGGGTGTTAACCAACCAGGAGCCTGCTGGCAGCGTGGCAGACATCAGCTCTAACACACCCAGCCCCCCTTTCTCCTCCCTGGATCCCACCAACCACCAGACATTCCCCTTCACCTCCTCCTCCTCCTGCGCCTCTGTCCTCATCTCTTCTGACTCCGTCACCTCCTCCTCCTGCGCCTCTGTCCTCATCTCTTCTGACTCCGTCACCTCCTCCTCCTGCGCCTCTGTCCTCATCTCTTCTGACTCCGTCACCTCCTCCTCCTGCGCCTCTGTCCTCATCTCTTCTGACTGCATCACCTCCTCCTGCATCTCCTCCTCTTGCTCCTCTGACCAAGCTGTACCGTCTGGGGAGAGGGAGGAAGGGGTGTCACTGACCCCAGGGGGGTACCTGCAGACCCTACTAGATGCCTCAGACTCCTCCAGAGGGGCAGGTATCACCTACTACCCCCAGCAGCCCCCCAGGCAGAACTATCCCCTGGGTCTCTCTCTAGAGGAGAAACAGCCTCCCAGCCAGAACTATCCCCTGGGTCTCTCTCTAGAGGAGAAACAGCCTCCCAGCCAGAACTATCTCCTGGGTCTCTCTCTAGAGGAGAAACAGCCCCCCAGCCAGAACTATCCCCTGGGTCTCTCTCTAGAGGAGAAACAGCCTCCCAGCCAGAACTATCCCCTGGGTCTCTCTCTAGAGGAGAAACAGCCCCCCAGGCAAAACTATCCCCTGGGTCTCTCTCTAGAGGAGAAACAGCCCCCCAGCCAGAACTATCCCCTGGGTCTCTCTCTAGAGGAGAAACAGCCTCCCAGCCAGAACTATCCCCTGGGTCTCTCTCTAGAGGAGAAACAGCCCCCCAGGCAGAACTATCCCCTGGGTCTCTCTCTAGAGGAGAAACAGTTTGCCTCCCTGCAGCTAGTCCAGAGCTGTGTCCTCTCCCCTCCCTCCGAGTCAGAGCTCCAACAGTCCCCCCATCTCTGCCCCAGCTTCCCCCCCTCCATGTGGAACCACCAGCCCCATCTCTGCCCCAGCTACCCCCACAGCCAGGGGGGCTTTGGGCCCGACACCACTCTCCTCTCCAGCGGGTTCCTGCCCTTGTTGGACGGCGTTCCTGGGTCTCGGTCAGGGTCTGGGTCGGACTACAGCCAGCAGGGATCAGAGACTGACAGACTGCTGTACGAGAAGAGTTACCTTGTGGAGGGGGATGGGCTGGGGCTGCAGCCAGGGTCGGGGGTGGAGCTACAGGAGCTGCAGGTGTGTCAGTCAGGTGTCTGTCTGGGGCAGGTGCAGTACCAGAGAGGCTCTCTCTGCTCAGACCATGGATGTCTAATCAGCTATGACTCTGTGGGCTCCTTATCTGCCTGCTCCTCCAACTATAGCTCTCAGAGCCTCCAGTCCTGCAGCTGTGGGGAACAGCGTGAGGGAGGAGGGGAGACAGAGGAGAGGAGAGACAACTACCTGCAGCACTGCAGCCCCACGGTGTTGTTCCAACAGAGCCTGGAGAACATGGGTCACCCCATCACCCCCCTCAGAGAGTCCTCAGACCTCCTCGATATCTCCAACTTCACCCCCGACAAGTTCAGACACTCTTCCCTGTCCGAGCTGTCGCCCCCGGAGACCCCCAACCTCTCCCCCCAGGTGACGGGGTGGGAGATGAGGACAGGAGGCAAAGCCCCGGAGTACCAGGATCATGTGACAGGATGTGACATCATGCAGCAGGCGGAGCAGCATGGGGTGAAGGGGCGACAGTTACAGATACACCCCTCATTCAACGGAGAGGGGGAGGAGCAGGGGAGGAAGAACACCCGCTCTAAGAGAAAAGCAGGATATAAACAGGCAGCAGCGGGGGGACAGCAGGGGCCTAAGAAAGGCCGGGCCCCCAGAGCATCCAAGACAGAGAAGGTGAAGATGCCTAGACAGAGCCGCTCCTCTAAGAAGATCAAAGCCATGCTGGAGGGGAAGGCTGCCAAGAGTCAGGCGCAGGCGGGGGGGAACCTTCAGCCCCACAGCCACGGTAGCACTGGGGACTGGTCTGGTAGCAGCACCGGGCCTAGGCGCTGGTCGGAGGGGAACACCAGCCTGGGGGAAGGGGAGGAGCAGCAGGAGTTTGAGGAGCCGTCTAACATCCTGTCCAACATTGTGTCCGGCATGGCGGAGGTCCAGAGGTTCATGATGGAGTCCATGGAGCCTTTGTGGGACCCGCTGGAGGGCGGCCTGCCGCCTGACGCCAACAACCTCAACATGAAGACACTCCACATCCTCCAGGGAAGGGGGGGCAAGAAGGGAGCAGGTTCCGTGGTGGTCGGACGGGGCAGGAAGGCCAGGGGCAAGGTGGGAAAGAACCAGGCCAAGTTTAACACCTCCCACCCCATCTTCCCCCAGCTCGCTCTGGGCTGCAGCATGTTCGACAAACCCAACTCTATTAGCCCAGGCCCCACGCACAAAAAACTGTACCGCCACAAGACCAGCGCCAAGCTCCCAAACATGGAGACTGTGAAGGGCAAGCGAGGGGGAGCGGAGAGCAACCCAAACAAGGACTTGGCTCTCATGGCCTCTTTTGAGAAACTGAGGTAATATTTTGTTATCTGATGCTGTTGCCCTACCACCCCCCTCCCAACCCCCCCCTCCTCCTCCTCGCAACCCCCTCCACTACCTGCTCAGTCCCCCTTCCTCCTCCCACCTCCCTATCTCCCTCCACTACCTGCTCAGTCCCCCTTCCTCCTCCCACCTCCCTATCTCCCTCCACTACCTGCTCAGTCCCCCTTCCTCCTCCCACCTCCCTATCTCCCTCCACTTCCTGCTCAGTCCCCCTTCTTCCTCCCACCCCCCTCTCTCCCTCCACTACCTCCTCAGACCCCCCCTCTCCCTCCACTACCTGCTCAGCCCCCCTTCCTCCTCCCACCTCCCTATCTCCCTCCACTACCTCCTCAGACCCCCCTTCCTCCTCCCACCCCCCTCTCTCCCTCCACTACCTCCTCAGACCCCCCTCCCTCCTCCCACCTCCCTCTCTCCCTCCACTACCTCCTCAGACCCCCCTCCCTCCTCCCACCTCCCTCTCTCCCTCCACTACCTGCTCAGACCCCCTTCCTCCTCCCACCTCCTCAGACCCCCCTATCTCCCTCCACTACCTGCTCAGACCCCCTTCCTCCTCCCACCTCCTCAGACCCCCCTATCTCCCTCCACTACCTGCTCAGACCCCCTTCCTCCTCCCACCTCCCTATCTCCCTCCACTACCTCCTCAGACCCCCCTATCTCCCTCCACTACCTGCTCAGCCACCCCCCCCCCTCCCTCCACTACCTGCTCAGTCCCCCTTCCTCCTCCCACCCCCCTATCTCCCTCCACTTCCTGCTCAGTCCCTCTTCCTCCTCCCACCTCCCTATCTCCCTCCACTACCTGCTCAGTCCCCCTTCCTCCTCCCACCCCCCTATCTCCCTCCACTTCCTGCTCAGTCCCTCTTCCTCCTCCCACCTCCCTATCTCCCTCCACTACCTGCTCAGTCCCCCTTCCTCCTCCCACCCCCTCTCTCCCTCCACTACCTGCTCAGTCCCCCTTCCTCCTCCCACCCCCTCTCTCCCTCCACTACCTGCTCAGTCCCCCTTCCTCCTCCCACCCCCTCTCTCCCTCCACTACCTCTTCAGACCCCCCTCCCTCCCACTACCTGCTCAGCGCCCCCTCTTCCCCCAGCACCACTGATGCTGCAATGCTAGAGCTGCATGATGACTACATTACCCAGACTCCCCCACTTCCTTTAACCCCTGAAGAGGACCGTAATATCTGCATGAGAAACATTCTTGTAGTTCTTCTTTATAAACTACCATGGCTGTTTGTTTCTGCTTTGTTTTTTCTTTCCTGGTTGTTTCAGTTTTTGTCAGAAAAAATATGAAGCCTTTAAAACAGTTTTATCTTTTTGTGGGAACTTTGTTTTGTTTGGGTATTTTCTCAGTGAACTTTGCTGGCCCGAGTTGTGTATTTATCTTCCTTCAGAAGGGAGATAAATAAATGCTTCCAGTGACCTTCAACCCCCCCCCCCCCCCACCCCCCCGCCCCTCTGTTTTGTAGGCAGAATATGGCCGTCTTGTTGTCGCTGTCCTTCAGATAGACACTGCCTGGCTCAGTTCAAGAGGAAAAACTACAACCCCCCCCATAACACCCCTCTCTCTTCTGAGCCCCTCCCCTTGTATAAACCCAAGACATCTTCAACACAAGATGGGACCATTTTTTTGTATCGATGACATATCAAATTAGCATTTTGTCTTCATTTTCTTATTTTTGTTTGGAATGAGCTTGTAATTCTTCTGTTCTGTTTCTCCTGGAGTTTTTAAAGGGAGCTGGTCGTTCTAACGAGACATTTATAGATGTTCACAGTGCTCCGTCCACTATCAGAGTATTTTTGTCTATGTGGTTGTACAGCTCCATGCACTATCTGCAAAAAAAATTATAATTATTTTAATCTTCAAAATCAATGTGCCAAAAGGTAAAGATGACCTCTTATATATACTGAACAAAAATATAAACGCAACATGCAATAATTTCAAATATTTTACTGAGTTACAGTTCATTAAAGGAAATCAGTCAATTGAAATCGATTCATTAGAACCTAATCTATGGATTTCACATGACTGGGCAGGGGCGCAGCCATGGGTGGGCCTGGGAGGGCATAGGCCCACCCACTTGGGAGCCATGCCAATCAGAATAAGATTTTCCCACAGAAGGGTTGTATGCTCCCCACAGACATCTGTGGCATTGTGCTGTGTGAACTGCACATTTTAGTGTGGCCTTTTATTGTCCCCAGCACAAGGTGCACCTGTGTAATGATCATGCTGTTTAATCAGCTTCTTGATATGCCACAGCTGTCAGGTGGATGGATTATCTTGGCAAATGAGAAATGCTCACTAACAGGGAAGTAAAACACATTTGTGCACAACATTCAGAGAAATAAGCTTTTTGTGCGTATGGAACATTCCCGGGATCTTTTATTTCAGCTCTTGAAACATGGAATCAAAACTTTACATGTTGCGTTTATATTTTTGTTCAGTGTAGAATACAGAAACTATAGAGTATAGATGTATAGAATACAGAGCGGATATTGGCTGTTTTCTTTATCCATTGTGTATATCGAATGCTCTGGTTGGCTGGCTGCTCACAGACGTAATCATGTCAGATAGACAGCAGCGTGATTCATTCCATAGTCATGTTGTCTCAGGACGTTCAAGGTGTTGTATTACTGACAGCAGTGAGTTGTGTTGCAGCCATGCACCGATGCAGAGGGCATGACCTCATCACACTGGCACCATTTAAATTGGGCGAAAAAACCTGGGATATACACTAGTAGAAATCAATGAAAGCATTTCCAGAAGCTACGACTCCTGTTGCCATTCCATGAGATGTTAAAGGGGGTCAGCACCACTTCATTTTACCATTCCATGTGAGATGTTAAAGGGGGTCAGCACCACTTCATTCTACCATTCCATGTGAGATGTTAAAGGGGGTCAGCTCCACTTCATTCTACCATTCCATGTGAGATGTTAAAGGGGGTCTGCACCACTTCATTCTACCATTCCATGTGAGATGTTAAAGGGGGTCAGCTCCACTTCATTCTACCATTCCATGTGAGATGTTAAAGGGGGTCAGCTCCACTTCATTCTACCATTCCATGTGAGATGTTAAAGGGGGTCAGCTCCACTTCATTCTACCATTCCATGTGAGATGTTAAAGGGGGTCTGCACCACTTCATTCTACCATTCCATGTGAGATGTTAAAGGGGGTCAGCTCCACTTCATTCTACCATTCCATGTGAGATGTTAAAGGGGGTCAGCTCCACTTCATTCTACCATTCCATGTGAGATGTTAAAGGGGGTCTGCACCACTTCATTCTACCATTCCATGTGAGATGTTAAAGGGGGTCAGCACCACTTCATTCTACCATTCCATATGAGATGTTAAAGGGGGTCAGCTCCACTTCATTCTACCATTCCATGTGAGATGTTAAAGGGGGTCTGCACCACTTCATTCTACCATTCCATGTGAGATGTTAAAGGGGGTCAGCTCCACTTAAGTCTACCATTCCATGTGAGATGTTAAAGGGGGTCAGCTCCACTTCATTCTACCATTCCATGTGAGATGTTAAAGGGGGTCTGCACCACTTCATTCTACCATTCCATGTGAGATGTTAAAGGGGGTCAGCTCCACTTAAGTCTACCATTCCATGTGAGATGTTAAAGGGGGTCAGCTCCACTTCATTCTACCATTTATTACATGACATTGCGTTGTATTTGACTCTTAAACATTCTCTATCAAAACAATGATATCTCAGACACTGTGTGAGTCCCAAATGACACGATATTCCCTATATAGTCCAATGGCCCTGGTCAAAAGTAGTGCACTATATAGGAATTAGGTTGTAATCACATATAGTTAACTCCACTTCACTGTCAGATATAAACCTTGGAACCTTTATTTTTGTACATGTATTGAAAGCAGTAACTCCCCTCAGTGAGCTCTGAACGTATTGAAAGCAGTAACTCTCCTCAGTGAGCTCTGAACGTATTGAAAGCAGTAACTCTCCTCAGTGAGCTCTGAACGTATTGAAAGCAGTAACTCTCCTCAGTGAGCTCTGAACGTATTGAAAGCAGTAACTCTCCTCAGTGAGCTCTGAACGTATTGAAAGCAGTAACTCTCCTCAGTGAGCTCTGAACGTATTGAAAGCAGTAACTCCCCTCAGTGAGCTCTGAACGTATTGAAAGCAGTAACTCCCCTCAGTGAGCTCTGAACATATTGAAAGCAGTAACTCCCCTCAGTGAGCTCTGAACGTATTGAAAGCAGTAACTCCTCAGTGAGCTCTGAACGTATTGAAAGCAGTAACTCCCCTCAGTGAGCTCTGAACGTATTGACAGCAGTAACTCTCCTCAGTGAGCTCTGAACGTATTGAAAGCAGTAACTTCCCTTCATTGTGCTCTGAACATTTCAGAACTACAGGATCAGTATTATTATTTAAATAGCTTCTAAAGTCTCATCGTTGTATGTTTGTTCATGGTCAAATATGGCAGGGGTTTTTATTTCCTGAAAAGTTTCTGTTTTGGAGATAAGATGTTTTCATTCATTGGACAGCGATGTGCTATGCCAGGGGTACATTGGATTTATTTCTGACGTATGAGCTCTTTGCTAAGTCTGTTAGTAGTGAGATCAGATCACTTCCTTCCTGTCACAGTGATCACATTGTCAGGTTGAATGGTTTTAATGTTAACGACACTGTTATGAACACAGCAGAAGTGATCACATTGTCAGGTTGGACAGTTTTAATGTTATTTAATGACACTGTTATGGACAGAAGATGCTCTGTGCGTCCCAGTGTCTCTCTCTGGGTGGGTGCGTCACAAATGGCCCTCAGCCTCTTCTCTATAGTGCTCTACTTCTGACCAGGGCCCATAGGACCTTGGTAGTATACAGGGAACATGGAACCATTCGGGACATTGTTCCTCAGGACCATTCAGACTAATCACCTTCTACTCCTATGGAGTCATGAGCTGCCGTTACCCCTCGTTGGATGGTGAAGAACATTCAGAAATCACTCTCAAAATGGAACCTGGTTCGTATTTATATGTATCGGTTAGATTCTCTGGAAAGCAGAAACAACGTCCCCGTTTCATCATCATCTCTCTGTTCCTCTATAACTCTCTGGATGATGTAGCTCAGGGCTCTTTAACCTTGTTTCTGGAGAGTTACCGTCCTGTAGGTTTTTGCTCCAACTCTAATCTAGCAGGAACTACCCTGGTGTAACTATTACAGGAAGGGTACTCCTTAAATCTGTACATCGAATGTACGCCTTAAATCTACACAAGACAGATAAGTTACAAGATAATGAACTAATGGTAGAGATCCCCCTCCCTTTCTCTCTCTCGCTCTTTCTCTCGTTCTCTCTTTCTCTCTCTTCATCTCTTTGTCAGACTGTGTTTACAAAAATTTACTGAAGTTTACATGACGAGAATATATGTCATTGCGATCCATTCTTTCAGTGATTTCCTGTCCTTGACTTCAGGTACTGATACATAAACTATAGTAATGCCGAAACATTGGTAAATACCCAATAAATGACTGGGAGTTTATATATGGAGTGTGCAACTCTCTTTATTTTGATAGTTGATAGTTTATTCGCCGTAGGTCAGCACCTCCACACAAAATAGTTTTTCTGGGTGTTCGCCAGCTCATGTTTTAACATATACAGATTGAATCACTTATTCAGTCTGATAAGAACTGTTTTAAGCCTGGTGCTGAGAAAGATGGGTAACTAACTAGCCTGAAGTAGAGGCAGACTGCTGAGAAAGATGGGTAACTAACTAGCCTGAAGTAGAGGCAGACTGCTGAGAAAGATGGGTAACTAACTAGCCTGAAGTAGAGGCAGACTGCTGAGAAAGATGGGTAACTAACTAGCCTGAAGTAGAGGCAGACTGCTGAGAAAGATGGGTAACTAACTAGCCTGAAGTAGAGGCAGACTGCTGAGAAAGATGGGTAACTAACTAGCCTGAAGTAGAGGCAGACTGCTGAGAAAGATGGGTAACTAACTAACCTGAAGTAGAGGCAGACTGCTGAGAAAGATGGGTAACTAACTAGCCTGAAGTAGAGGCAGACTGCTGAGAAAGATGGGTAACTAACTAGCCTGAAGTAGAGGCAGACTGCTGAGAAAGATGGGTAACTAACTAGCCTGAAGTAGAGGCAGACTGCTGAGAAAGATGGGTAACTAACTAGCCTGAAGTAGAGGCAGACTGCTGAGAAAGATCAGGCAGACTGTGTATGACAGACAGATTGTGTTTATGTCATCTGCAGAACATTGCAGTATACTGTATGTCATTACAATCCATTGCTTCACTGATTTCCCATTTCTTTATAAACAACTTGTATATTTGAGGAGCTGATTAACAAACACATTAACACATTCACATAGAGATGTGAATATCTTTATCTTCTGTCCCTCCCTCTCTCTCTCTCTCTCTCTCTCTCTGTCTCTCTCTGTCTCTCTCTCTCTGTCTCTCTCTCTCCCCCCCCTCTCTCTCTCTGTCTCTCTCTCTCTCTCT
This sequence comes from Salvelinus namaycush, assembly GCF_016432855.1. Taxonomy (NCBI): domain Eukaryota; kingdom Metazoa; phylum Chordata; class Actinopteri; order Salmoniformes; family Salmonidae; genus Salvelinus; species Salvelinus namaycush. The sequence goes on along the minus strand of NC_052323.1, from coordinate 38,495,973 downwards.
CTCTCTCTCTCTCTCTCTCTGTCTTTCTCTCTCTCTCTCTCTCGCTCTCTGTCTCTCTCTGTCTCTCTCTGTCTCTCTGTCTCTCTCTCTCTCTCTTTCCTCTTTCTCTCCTCCCCCTCTCTCTGTCAGATAGTTGGAGAGTTATCGTCAACACACTGTGACAAAACAAACTACTTTGCTCTGCATGATTACATGGTCCACCTGATTGATATTACAGTACAGGTGATATTGTGAATTGATTACTTCACATGCTGCAGGAAACTTCATCAAGCATAATCAAATTCCCTATATCCTTCTCTCTCCCCTCTCTCTTTCTGTCTCCCAACTCTCTCTCCCTCTCTCGCTCTCTCTTTCCTCTTTCTCTCCTCTCTCTCTCTCTTTCCTCTTTCTCTCTCTCTCTCTCCTTCTCTCTCTCTCTGTCTGCCCCCTCTATCCCTCTCTCTCTCTCCTATTTCTCTCCTTCTCTCTCTCTGTCTGCCCCCTCTTGTTCCATCTCTATCCCTCTCTCTCCCTTTTCTGTCCCCCCCTCTCTGTTTTATTCTCTCTATCATGCCTGGTATAGGAGCAGGTGAACCAGCTATGCCAGGTATACAGTAGGAGCAGGTGAACCAGCTATGCCAGGTATACAGTAGGAGCAGGTGAACCAGCTATGCCAGGTATACAGTAGGAGCAGGTGAACCAGCTATGCCAGGTATACAGTAGGAGCAGGTGAACCAGCTATGCCAGGTATACAGTAGGAGCAGGTGAACCAGCTATGCCAGGTATACAGTAGGAGCAGGTGAACCAGCTATGCCAGGTATACAGTAGGAGCAGGTGAACCAGCTATGCCAGGTATACAGTAGGAGCAGGTGAACAGCTATGCCAGGTATACAGTAGGAGCAGGTGAACAGCTATGCCAGGTATACAGTAGGAGCAGGTGAACCAGCTATGCCAGGTATACAGTAGGAGCAGGTGAACCAGCTATGCCAGGTATACAGTAGGAGCAGGTGAACAGCTGATGGGATATAACCACACATTGTGCCACAAGGCATTCTGCCTCTATCTTATTGAATGTAACTTCTGACGTTTCTTCTTCTCTTGTTTTTTAAACCACCACTGTTGAGCTGCCTCCTCCTCATGGTGCTATGAAACATCAACATTATCACTATGAAACACCAACATTATCACTATGAAACATCAACATTATCACTATGAAACACCAACATTATCACTAGGGAACATCAACATTATCACTATGAAACATCAACATTATCACTATGAAACAACAACATTATCACTATGAAACACCAACATTATCACTAGGAAACATCAACATTATCACTAGGAAACATCAACATTATCACGATGAAACACCAACATTATCACTATGAAACACCAACATTATCACTAGGAAACATCAACATTATCACTATGAAACATCATCACTATGAAACATCAACATTATCACTATGAAACAACAACATTATCACTATGAAACACCAACATTATCACTAGGAAACATCAACATTATCACTAGAAAACACCAACATTATCACTATGAAACATCAACATTATCACGATGAAACACCAACATTATCACTATGAAACACCAACATTATCACTATGAAACACCAACATTATCACTAGGAAACATCAACATTATCACTATGAAACAACAACATTATCACTATGAAACACCAACATTATCACTACGAAACACCAACATTATCACTATGAAACACCAACATTATCACTAGGAAACACCAACATTATCACTATGAAACATCAACATTATCACTATGAAACACCAACATTATCACTATGAAACATCATCATTATCACTAGGAAACATCAACATTATCACTAGGAAACATCAACATTATCACTATGAAACATCAACATTATCACTACGAAACATCAACATTATCACTATGAAACATCAACATTATCACTATGAAACATCAACATTATCACTATGAAACATCAACTATCACTATGAAACATCAACATTATCACTATGAAACATCAACATTATCACCATGAAACATCAACATTATCACTAGGAAACATCAACAGTATCACTAGGAAACACCAACATTATCACCATGAAACATCAACATTATCACTAGGAAACATCAACAGTATCACTAGGAAACACCAACATTATCACTATGAAACATCAACATTATCACTATGAAACATCAACATTATCATTTAGACTTTGGTTTTGATTACTTCCAGAAATGACAGGAAAGAAATGCAAACTAGACTCCTGACCCTCTTTATGAATGTATATTATATTATTATTATTCTGTTATGTTTGATGTAGTCATTCATTATTTAAATACATTTGATTGGGGTTTTACATTGTGATCATTTGGTTGACAGAATATGTAGCTTTATACTATGAAATGATGATACTGTCCAGAGTTGTTACCAGAAGGATCTCAAGGGACTCTTGACACAACAAAATCTTGTATATTTTTTGTGTGCCAATTTGTAACATATTTTGTAAGTGTATATTTTTCTTAGAAAGTGCTGTGAAGTATTTGTGTGTGAGTAACCTTTTATCCCCCTGTACGGGCAGTGGAAAGGATGTACAATAAAATGCTTCTGGGTTTAAAATCCCAAATATGAAAGAAACAACAGAAAAATGTGAAATATCTCCATTTTGATGGGAGTTTTGAAATAATAAGATATTGCTCTTGTTGTGAGAGTGTTGTGTTGTTGTGAGAGTGTTGTGTTGTTGTGCAAAACACAAATAAGGAACAAAAAAAATATCTGGAAAAAATATTCAAAATTTGTGAGCAGTTTGCTGTTTTATTAAATTTCATGTAAATTATTTGAGTTTTATTTCGTTTTTATGGTGTAACTGTTGCAAAGGTTTTACATATTTGTGATCAAGCCTGTATGGTGACAATGTAATACTGGTAATTGCTGAGTTTTGTAATAATGTTTATGGAGTAAATATAAACATTAAAATAATATTTTGAACGCTGCTTTCTGAAGAGAGTTGGCTTGTGACTAGTGATTATTCTAATCGGTAGGCCTACGAACTGATATGAGAAGTAAGTTCTGCAACAAGCTGCTATAATCACAACAAAATGCTAAAATATCCCTTCACTGTCTTTTGAAGCCTCTTACAGATGCTGCCTCCTCCTCATCTCTGCTCTCCTAGTTTGGCTCCTCATGTTATTTTAATGTCAGTTTTAATTAGCATGCAGGCTCAGGCATGGAGGTATGGACAGAAAGACTGCTCATCCATAGCTGGGGCTGGCCCTGCTGCTAGCTGCCTGATGTGGCTCTACTGTGGCCCTGCTGCTAGCTGCCTGATGTTGCTCTACTGTGGTCCTGCTGCTAGCTGCCTGATGTTGATCTACTGTGGTCCTGCTGCTAGCTGTCTGATGTTGCTCTACTGCTGGTCCTGCTGCTAGCTGTCTGATGTTGCTTTACTGTGGTCCTGCTGCTAGCTGTCTGATGTTGATCTACTGTGGTCCTGCTGCTAGCTGTCTGATGTTGCTCTACTGTGGTCCTGCTGCTAGCTGTCTGATGTTGATCTACTGTGGTCCTGCTGCTAGCTGTCTGATGTTGATCTACTGCTGGCCCTGCTGCTAGCTGCCTGATGTTAATCTACTGTGGTCCTGCTGCTAGCTGTCTGATGTTGATCTACTGTGGTCCTGCTGCTAGCTGTCTGATGTTGCTCTACTGCTGGTCCTGCTGCTAGCTGTCTGATGTTGATCTACTGTGGTCCTGCTGCTAGCTGTCTGATGTTGATCTACTGTGGTCCTGCTGCTAGCTGTCTGATGTTGCTCTACTGTGGTCCTGCTGCTAGCTGTCTGATGTTGATCTACTGTGGTCCTGCTGCTAGCTGTCTGATGTTGATCTACTGTGGTCCTGCTGCTAGCTGTCTGATGTTGATCTACTGCTGGTCCTGCTGCTAGCTGTTTGATGTTGCTCTACTGTGGTCCTGCTGCTAGCTGTTTGATGTTGATCTACTGCTGGTCCTGCTGCTAGCTGTTTGATGTTGCTCTACTGCTGGTCCTGCTGCTAGCTGTCTGATGTTGATCTACTGTGGTCCTGCTGCTAGCTGTCTGATGTTGATCTACTGTGGTCCTGCTGCTAGCTGCCTGATGTTGATCTACTGTGGTCCTGCTGCTAGCTGCCTGATGTTGATCTACTGTGGTCCTGCTGCTAGCTGCCTGATGTTGATCTACTGCTGGTCCTGCTGCTAGCTGTCTGATGTTGATCTACTGTGGTCCTGCTGCTAGCTGTCTGATGTTGCTCTACTGTGGTCCTGCTGCTAGCTGCCTGATGTTGATCTACTGTGGTCCTGCTGCTAGCTGCCTGATGTTGCTCTACTGTGGTCCTGCTGCTAGCTGTCTGATGTTGCTCCACTGCTGGTCCTGCTGCTAGCTGCCTGATGTTGATCTACTGCTGGTCCTGCTGCTAGCTGTCTGATGTTGCTCTACTGTGGTCCTGCTGCTAGCTGTCTGATGTTGCTCCACTGCTGGTCCTGCTGCTAGCTGCCTGATGTTGATCTACTGCTGGTCCTGCTGCTAGCTGTCTGATGTTGATCTACTGTGGTCCTGCTGCTAGCTGTCTGATGTTGATCTACTGTGGTCCTGCTGCTAGCTGTCTGATGTTGATCTACTGCTGGTCCTGCTGCTAGCTGTCTGATGTTGCTCTACTGTGGTCCTGCTGCTAGCTGTCTGATGTTGCTCTACTGTGGTCCTGCTGCTAGCTGTCTGATGTTGATCTACTGTGGTCCTGCTGCTAGCTGTCTGATGTTGATCTACTGCTGGTCCTGCTGCTAGCTGTCTGATGTGGCTCTACTGTGGTCCTGCTGCTAGCTGTCTGATGTTGATCTACTGCTGGTCCTGCTGCTAGCTGCCTGATGTTGCTCTACTGTGGTCCTGCTGCTAGCTGCCTGATGTTGATCTACTGTGGTCCTGCTGCTAGCTGTCTGGTGTTGCTCTACTGTGGTCCTGCTGCTAGCTGTCTGATGTTGATCTACTGTGGTCCTGCTGCTAGCTGTCTGATGTTGATCTACTGCTGGTCCTGCTGCTAGCTGTCTGATGTTGATCTACTGTGGTCCTGCTGCTAGCTGTCTGATGTTGCTCTACTGTGGTCCTGCTGCTAGCTGTCTGATGTTGATCTACTGTGGTCCTGCTGCTAGCTGTTTGATGTTGCTCTACTGTGGTCCTGCTGCTAGCTGCCTGATGTTGATCTACTGCTGGTCCTGCTGCTAGCTGTCTGATGTTGCTCTACTGTGGTCCTGCTGCTAGCTGCCTGATGTTGATCTACTGTGGTCCTGCTGCTAGCTGTCTGATGTTGATCTACTGTGGTCCTGCTGCTAGCTGTCTGATGTTGATCTACTGTGGTCCTGCTGCTAGCTGTCTGATGTTGATCTACTGTGGTCCTGCTGCTAGCTGTCTGATGTTGCTCTACTGCTGGTCCTGCTGCTAGCTGTCTGATGTTGCTCTACTGCTGGTCCTGCTGCTAGCTGTCTGATGTTGATCTACTGTGGTCCTGCTGCTAGCTGTTTGATGTTGCTCTACTGTGGTCCTGCTGCTAGCTGTCTGATGTTGATCTACTGTGGTCCTGCTGCTAGCTGTCTGATGTTGATCTACTGCTGGTCCTGCTGCTAGCTGCCTGATGTTGCTCTACTGTGGTCCTGCTGCTAGCTGCCTGATGTTGATCTACTGCTGGTCCTGCTGCTAGCTGCCTGATGTTGCTCTACTGTGGTCCTGCTGCTAGCTGTCTGATGTTGATCTACTGCTGGTCCTGCTGCTAGCTGCCTGATGTTGATCTACTGTGGTCCTGCTGCTAGCTGTCTGATGTTGATCTACTGTGGTCCTGCTGCTAGCTGTCTGATGTTGATCTACTGTGGTCCTGCTGCTAGCTGTCTGATGTTGATCTACTGTGGTCCTGCTGCTAGCTGTCTGATGTTGATCTACTGTGGTCCTGCTGCTAGCTGTCTGATGTTGCTCTACTGCTGGTCCTGCTGCTAGCTGTCTGATGTTGCTCTACTGCTGGTCCTGCTGCTAGCTGTCTGATGTTGATCTACTGTGGTCCTGCTGCTAGCTGTTTGATGTTGCTCTACTGTGGTCCTGCTGCTAGCTGTCTGATGTTGATCTACTGTGGTCCTGCTGCTAGCTGTCTGATGTTGATCTACTGCTGGTCCTGCTGCTAGCTGCCTGATGTTGCTCTACTGTGGTCCTGCTGCTAGCTGCCTGATGTTGATCTACTGCTGGTCCTGCTGCTAGCTGCCTGATGTTGCTCTACTGTGGTCCTGCTGCTAGCTGTCTGATGTTGATCTACTGCTGGTCCTGCTGCTAGCTGCCTGATGTTGATCTACTGTGGTCCTGCTGCTAGCTGTCTGATGTTGATCTACTGTGGTCCTGCTGCTAGCTGTCTGATGTTGATCTACTGTGGTCCTGCTGCTAGCTGTCTGATGTTGATCTACTGTGGTCCTGCTGCTAGCTGTCTGATGTTGATCTACTGTGGTCCTGCTGCTAGCTGCCTGATGTTGCTCTACTGTGGTCCTGCTGCTAGCTGTTTGATGTTGCTCTACTGTGGTCCTGCTGCTAGCTGTTTGATGTTGCTCTACTGTGGTCCTGCTGCTAGCTGTTTGATGTTGCTCTCCCTGCGGTGGGTGTTGCAGTGAGGTGGCTGACTGATTCACTGCAACAGGTCTTCCTGGTATCCTGTTTAGTTGGAGCTGGAGATATAGAGGCGGCCTGGGCCAAAACATAAACAACATATCTTCTCTCATATTGTCAGCTGGTGTTAGCTTTGTTTCTGTTCTTTACTCACCCATCGCAGACAGGGGAGCAGAATGGTAGACTCAGTGAAGGGGGTTGGTGTCTAACAGCTATACATTGATCTTTAGTTAGTATAAATTAGTATACCTTCACATCATCACACCAGATCAGTTTCAGGTACATTCATACTAGATGAATTCAATCATTATTGGGTTCAAATACACATTTAGATTTGTGAACAGCCATCCACAACAACCACGATCCGTAAGGAGCAAATAGCTGAATGAGAGAGCAGCAGTGTGATTCACATCAATGCTCTATGTAGATATCAATAATAAGTGATATCCGTATCGCCCGTAGACTACACCTCTGCTGTCATCCTTACCTCCAAGCGTATAGGGCGGCCCACAATTGGCCCAGCGTTGTCCGGGTTAGGGGAGGGTTTGGTTGTGGTAGGCCGTCATTGTAAAATAAGAATTTGTTCTTTTAATTGACTTGCCTAGTTAAATAAAGTAAAAATATTGTAGTGCTTCATTATAATCGGTGTAAACTGTACAAGTAGAGCCACTTGACCTGAGGATAGTGTAGGCTGTGTTTAAGTGAGACTCAAGGTGTCTGATGGGAGTGAAAGAGCATGATGATCCTCCAGCCGCTCCATATGTTCTGAAGGAGGATATATGCTCCAATGGCACCCTATTCCCTACATAGTGCCCTACTTTTAACCAGAGCCCTATGACCAATGGCACCCTATTCCCTACATAGTGCCCTACTTTTAACCAGAGCCCTATGACCAATGGCACCCTATTCCCAGAACAGGGCTCCGGGCAGCCGAGCGGAAATGGAGGAAAACTCGCCTCCCTGCGGACCTGGCATCCTTTCACTCCCTCCTCTCTACATTTTCCTCTTCTGTCTCTGCTGCTAAAGCCACTTTCTACCACTCTAAATTCCAAGCATCTGCCTCTAACCCTAGGAAGCTCTTTGCCACCTTCTCCTCCCTCCTGAATCCTCCTCCCCCTCCCCCCCCCTCCTCCCTCTCTGCAGATGACTTCGTCAACCATTTTGAAAAGAAGGTCGACGACATCCGATCCTCGTTTGCTAAGTCAAACGACACCGCTGGTTCTGCTCACACTGCCCTACCCTGTGCTCTGACCTCTTTCTCCCCTCTCTCTCCAGATGAAATCTCGCGTCTTGTGACGGCCGGCCGCCCAACAAGCTGCCCGCTTGACCCTATCCCCTCCTCTCTTCTCCAGACCATTTCCGGAGACCGTCTCCCTTACCTCACCTCGCTCATCAACTCATCCTTGACCGCTGGCTACGTCGCTTCCGTCTTCAAGAGAGCGAGAGTTGCACCCCTTCTGAAAAAACCTACACTCGATCCCTCCGATGTCAACAACTACAGACCAGTATCCCTTCTTTCATGTCTCTCCAAAACTCTCGAACGTGCCGTCCTTGGCCAGCTCTCCTGCTATCTCTCTCAGAATGACCTTCTTGATCCAAATCAGTCAGGTTTCAAGACTAGTCATTCAACTGAGACTGCTCTTCTCTGTATCACGGAGGCGCTCCGCACTGCTAAAGCTAACTCTCTCTCCTCTGCTCTCATCCTCCTAGACCTATCGGCTGCCTTCGATACTGTGAACCATCAGATCCTCCTCTCCACCCTCTCCGAGTTGGGCATCTCCGGCGCAGCCCACGCTTGGATTGCGTCCTACCTGACAGGTCGCTCCTACCAGGTGGCGTGGCGAGAATCTGTCTCCTCACCACGTGCTCTCACCACTGGTGTCCCCCAGGGCTCTGTTCTAGGCCCTCTCCTATTCTCGCTATACACCAAGTCACTTGGCTCTGTCATAACCTCACATGGTCTCTCCTATCATTGCTATGCAGACGACACACAATTAATCTTCTCCTTTCCCCCTTCTGATGACCAGGTGGCGAATCGCATCTCTGCATGTCTGGCAGACATATCAGTGTGGATGACGGATCACCACCTCAAGCTGAACCTCGGCAAGACGGAGCTGCTCTTCCTCCCGGGGAAGGACTGCCCGTTCCATGATCTCGCCATCACGGTTGACAACTCCATTGTGTCCTCCTCCCAGAGCGCTAAGAACCTTGGCGTGATCCTGGACAACACCCTGTCGTTCTCAACTAACATCAAGGCGGTGGCCCGTTCCTGTAGGTTCATGCTCTACAACATTCGCAGAGTACGACCCTGCCTCACACAGGAAGCGGCGCAGGTCCTAATCCAGGCACTTGTCATCTCCCGCCTGGATTACTGCAACTCGCTGTTGGCTGGGCTCCCTGCCTGTGCCATTAAACCCCTACAACTCATCCAGAACGCCGCAGCCCGTCTGGTGTTCAACCTTCCCAAGTTCTCTCACGTCACCCCGCTCCTCCGCTCTCTCCACTGGCTTCCAGTTGAAGCTCGCATCCGCTACAAGACCATGGTGCTTGCCTACGGAGCTGTGAGGGGAACGGCACCTCAGTACCTTCAGGCTCTGATCAGGCCCTACACCCAAACAAGGGCACTGCGTTCATCCACCTCTGGCCTGCTCGCCTCCCTACCACTGAGGAAGTACAGTTCCCGCTCAGCCCAGTCAAAACTGTTCGCTGCTCTGGCACCCCAATGGTGGAACAAACTCCCTCACGACGCCAGGACAGCGGAGTCAATCACCACCTTCCGGAGACACCTGAAACCCCACCTCTTTAAGGAATACCTAGGATAGGATAAAGTAATCCTTCTGACCCCCCCCCCCCCCCCCTTAAAAGATTTAGATGCACTATTGTAAAGTGGCTGTTCCACTGGATGTCATAAGGTGAATGCACCAATTTGTAAGTCGCTCTGGATAAGAGCGTCTGCTAAATGACTTAAATGTAAATGTAATAGTGCCCTACTTTTGATAAGAGTGCTATTGGCCCTGGACAAAAGTAGTACACTATATAGGGAATAAGTTGCAATTTGAAATACAGACAGAGTTATCTCATTGTTGCCACGGTCATTTTATTACCGTAATCACTCTCTCATGGTTGATTGATGCTTCGTGGAGGAGAGCAATGTTCCCTCCCTGCAGCTCCCCAGGACTACCGTGCAGAAGATCAGCCCCCAGAGAGAAGCACTCTGCTTTCCCGGCGGGCCCGGAAAGCAAATCAAGTGCACTATAGTCTTACTGCCAATTGGATGGCTCATATTCAGGGTTGGGGAGTAATGGATTACCAAAAAAACGGTAAGTGTAATACGTTACGTTACCAGCAAAAATATTGTAATCAGATTACAGATCTTTTTTTAAATTATTTTTACTTTTGAAAAACTAGATGATTACTTTCAAATTCAGAAAAAAACTTTCTGAATGACATTCAAATCAACATTGAAAATAGGCGCAAGTTTAAGTTTCTTCCACCTGAGTGAGTCAGAGACCACTATGATGTCAGAGACCACTATGATGTCAGAGACCACTATGATGTCAGAGACCACTATGATGTCAGAGACCACTATGATGACACACCAAATGAGTTTGATGGATTGTGGGAAAAGAGCAGGAACAGGCTTTTGTAGGCTACAGTCCAAGCTGTGTCTTCCAATGGTGTGTCTGCTGTCGGCATCCAAAGATTATCCAACTTGAATGAACGCTTGGCGGTAAGGATGACAGTAGAGGTTGTAGTCTACGGCGATACGGATATCACTTATTATTGATATCTACATAGAGCATTGATGTGAATCACACTGCTGCTCTCTCATTCAGCTATTTGCACCTTACGGATTGTGGTTGTTGTGGATGGCTGTTCACAAATCTAAATGTGTATATTTGAACCCAATAATGGTTGAATTCAAGAAGTTTAAGCTGCCTATCAATCCTTGTTTTTGAAACCAGTGGACAGCCAGTGAAAAATGCACTCTTGCAACAGCTGCATAGTGCAGATCCCAGCCTATAGAATAACAGCTGCATAGTGTGGATCCCAGCCTATGGAATAACAGCTGCATAGTGCAGATCCCAGCCTATGGAATAAAAGTGGGGCTTTCATTGCTCAATCTAATTCATGCTGATAAAAAAAATCCATAGGCCTAATGGACATATGCTCAAACTCACACACTTTTAAAAACTCTGGCCCTGAACAAGGCAGACATTAATTTCACATTTCCACAAACTTCAAAGTCTTTCCTTTCAAATGCTATCAAGAATATGCATATCCACTGTACCTAGGATGTCATTGAAAATAAGAATTTGTTCTTAACTGACTTGCCTAGTTAAATAAAGGTAAAATAAAAAAAATTATAACACACTCCCAGGAATGTCATACATGATGGATCGTTAGCTTCCCTACAGAAAATACGCTAACTTTCACACATCTAGATGGCCGGGCGGGGTGGGTGTGACGCCAGAGACAGCAGTGGAGTCAAACTGTAGAACCCAGTTCCTACATTTAAATATAAAAATGGATTTTATCAAACAAAACTATGCTACATTTTATATTTGGGAACCCTCAGGATGACAAATCAGAGCAAGATTACTGAATGTAAGTACATTATTTACCTTCAGAGGTGAATGTATCAAACCACTTGCCGTGATAAAAGTGTTTTGTTGTTGTGCACTCTCCTCAAACAATAGCATGGTCATTTTGTTCACTGTAATAGCGACTGTAAATTGGACAGTGCAGTTACATTAACAAGAATTTAAGCTTTCTGCCCATATCAGACATGTCTATGTCCTGGAAAGTTGGCTGTTATAACATCATGCTAATCACATTAGTGCTCGTTGGTTCAACCGTCCCGGTATAGGGACACCGATCCCGTAGAGGTTTTTAAAGGGGCAATCTGTAGTTGCTACATCCATTTATGGACTTATAAATTATATATATCCATTGATTGTTGAAGAATATAACTTATAAATGCCTCATGAGCTTAGTTCAACTGTCACACTCCATGAGAACCCAACATATAAGCTTGTTTTTCTCCAATGTTTTAAACATTGTAAATGTAAACAAACACTGTATAGCCTCATAACATGGTTAAAAGAATATGTTGATATCATGGATGGTCAGTCCTTGCATCCATAGCTCTGTCTATTCATCTGAGAGTGGTTACATTTCTCCAGGCCCATCCCTCACCGTTTTACCAAAACAGTTGCAGGGCGATCGTTTTGTTATTTTTTCATCTGTGGATTTGCCCTTTAAACAGCTGCATATTATCAAGATATCAAAGTGTAACGAACAAAAAGGTAAACAATAGGCCTGTAGCAAATGCAGTATATGACATTCATTCTTCACATGTAAATAGCACTTTTCAGTTGTGCTCAAAGCCATTCCATGAGTGCAGCATTTATTTTTCAACTCAAATCAATGAGCCACATCCGTCCTCTAAGACAATAAAATCATAAACAACACAGTAGGGCTGGCTAATAAGGTAAAACAATTTGGCTAATCTAATCTATCAAGGGGTATAACATTTATTGTAATGACTGTAATTGTGATAGACTTTGATTTTTTATGTAAAGATATAATTTAATCGTATTCTTATATGTAGTAGAAAGCGATGGGTTAGAAGAAGCCTACATAACCAACCCAGCCACCCCAGTCATAGACTGTTCTCTCTGCTACCGCATGGCAAGCAGTACCGGAGCGCCAAGTCTAGTTCCAAGAGGCTTCTAAACAGCTTCTACCCCCAAGTCATAAGACTCCTGAACATCTAATCAAATGGCTACCCAGACTAATTGTAGTTGTAGTAGTAGCTACATTGGTCATATTGATTTTACATTTACTATTACAGCCTTAATGTTGCATGCAATAATTGATCTGCTTTTGACAATTCCACCTCTCACCACAGTATTGCGCTGCAGTCAGAGTACAGACCAAAAACAAACGACCGTCCTTCCGTCTCATGCTCCCCCAGTTTCCGGAAGATCGCTGTACAATGATGGGGAAAATGGAATCCTGAGACCGTACCCAACTATTCAAGCGAATTTGTGAGAATAAAACTACCAAAGTCCAAGATAACGAATAACGACACAAATACAAGACAGGTACTGTGAATGTATGACATATTTAAATGTTGTTAACTAAATATAAAGTGGACTGTTAAATTGTGCAAACCTGTTAGCTAGCTGGCGGTCAACTAACGTTAGGAGGTAGCGCTTAGCAAGCAGCTAGCTAACTCTAACTTTGGCGAAACGGCTTCGGGAGGTGTTAGCTAGCTGATTAGCTTAATCACCTAGCTAACGCATTGGTGTTGATTATAATTAGTTAGCTAGGTAACAACGTGAAAAAACATATGTTGAAAGGGACCTTGTTAGCTAGTTAGGTTAGATTAACGTTGATTTACTGGCTTAGTTTCGTGTTGGTGACAATATGTCAGTCTTATGTCATATAGGAAGGTAGTTAGCATTGTTTCGAGGTATTCATTCATTTACTTAATAGTTAGCTAGCCAGTTATGCATAGCAAAATCAAAGTAAAGTTGCTTCCATCTTGTACGCTAATAACGTTAATCATATAATGTTTTTGTGTAAGTGGATGTCTATATATAGCGTACACAAAAGGCATCAAAAGAGCTAGCTATCTAATTCCACAAATTACTGCAGTTTAAACGTTTCTCGTTAGCCTGTTAGCCAATGTTAAATGGTCTGTTGGCCAGCCATATGTATATCATGCGCTAACTAGATAGCTACATTTAGTCTTGTCAACTTGAAATGTGTGCCATGGTCACAACTTGAAATCATAAAAGAATAATCTTGTTGGTATATCGTTAGCTAGCTATGGTTTTGCCACGGTAAATGTTGAGATGTAGCTAGCTAGTTAACAGAGTTGTTTTCTCCATCTTTTAGATGCCATTTCCAGCCAGATGCTAAGGTTGTTAGCTAGCTAGCGTGCTAATGGTTAGCTCGCCAGATTCCATTTTGTTTTTGTCGACTTTGGTCTGACTGGTTAGCTGCTGATTTATTATATATATTTTTTTAATCAAAACACGGTACTCCGTTAAGATAATGCTTTTAAAGGGGGTGACATTGTTGCATCAGAGTAAACGATGCCCACCAAGCCAGGAATAATTTTCCTTGATATCTGAAACGTCCTTATTAACTATAGTTTATTGAACGCTAGCTAACTTAGTAGCTAATAAGATGGCTAGTTAACCTGCTTTCTGCTATTTGTTGATGTCATTTAGGCCTTGTCAATAACATCAATATGTGTGTGTTTTATTAATGTGCTGCATGTCATGAATCAGATCACCTGTCTGTGGCCTTCCTCACCTGCTAACTGTGTCAGTGTGTCAAAGATGCAGCTAGGCATTTCTATTGTCGACCCGGTATAGCCAGAAGAGGATGGTGATGCTGAGCCTGCTTCCTCTCGAGGTTTCTTCCTCTAGGGACTTTTTCCTGGCTCTTGAGATCTTGCTTCTGCTTGCTCATTGGGTTCTAGGCCAGGCTACTGTAAAGGCACCTTTTGACAACTGCTGATGTAAAAATACATTTTTATTGATAACATTTGATTGATTATCCCTAGCAGCTGGATCGTGGTGACTCAGCGATAGACAGCGTTTATCTCCAACTTCTCTCCCTTCGACACCTGATGGAGGGCTCCGACAGTTCCGAGCCGGGCGCCAGTGACCAACCAGAGGCCCAGCGCAGGCGGCAACGGGACCGGCTAGACCGGGAGGAGGCCTTCTACCAGTTTGTCAACAACCTGAGTGAGGCAGACTACCGGCTGATGAGAGACAACAACCTGCTGGGTACCCCAGGTAACTGACTCTCCTTTAATACACCTGTAGTAACACCTGTTATAAACCTGTAACACACCTCATTAGACAACAACCTGCTGTGAACCCCAGGTAACTGACTCTCCTTTAATACACCTGTAGTAACACCTGTTATAAACCTGTAACACACCTCATTAGACAACAACCTGCTGTGAACCCCAGGTAACTGACTCTCCTTTAATACACCTGTAGTAACACCTGTTATAAACCTGTAACACACCTCATTAGACAACAACCTGCTGTGAACCCCAGGTAACTGACTCTCCTTTAATACACCTGTAGTAACACCTGTTATAAACCTGTAACACACCTCATTAGACAACAACCTGCTGTGAACCCCAGGTAACTGACTCTCCTTTAATACACCTGTAGTAACACCTGTTATAAACCTGTAACACACCTCATTAGACAACAACCTGCTGGGTACCCCAGGTAACTTGCTTTCCTTTAATACACCTGTAGTTACACCAGTTATAAACCTGTACACACCTCATTAGACAACAACCTGCTGTGAACCCCAGGTAACTTGCTTTCCTTTAATACACCTGTAGTAACACCTGTTATAAACCTGTAACACACCTCATTAGACAACAACCTGCTGGGTACCCCAGGTAACTTGCTTTCCTTTAATACACCTGTAGTAACACCTGTTATAAACCTGTACACACCTCATTAGACAACAACCTGCTGGGTACCCCAGGTAACTTGCTTTCCTTTAATACACCTGTAGTTACACCTGTTATAACCCTGTACACACCTCATTAGACAACAACCTGCTGTGAACCCCAGGTAACTGTAATACATATCTGAGGGTTAACAGAGCATTGTAGACATGGATTTTCTATCTCATTTAAAAAGTTAGGTATCTTTGCGTTCTTTTTAATTTAGGGCTTTATTTCTCTACTGCAGACTGGGTTGAATTACATTTTCGGTCCGTTTTTTAGATTGGCTATCGAAGGTTGTTGTCTCAGATTTGAGTTTTTCTTATCATGCCACATCCAGGTCAGTGGGGTGGGCAGTATGTTTGGAGCATCCGCTAGTGGAACACCTTTCCTGGGGAGAGCAGTAAGAGGACAGGGCCTGTCCTGGTAAGTCTGGTGGTTCTCAGTACTGTCCTGTTGCAGTGTAAACAGGAGACATACTACAGCTTTATGGGCAAATAGTTGGGTATTTACGGTACTAAATGAATGTAGTTAGTCAGTGTCTGTATACTAAGTTGTAGTTTCATCCCTCCTAGGTGAGATCACAGCAGAGGAGTTGTTGAGTCGGCTGCAGCAGATTAAGGATGGACCAGAGCAGCAGCAGCCTAGCATCAACACCAGTGAGACTGGAGAAGCTACAGGAGGTAAGGCTCCTCTGTACTTTTCATCATGTCATTCAAGCAGAAATTCAAAGTGAAATTATGACAGTCACTCTAATGCAAACCATTAGAATGTTGATACGTCCTGTCTTCCGTTAGAATGTTGATATGTCCTGTCTTCCGTTAGAATGTTGATATGTCCTGTCTTCCGTTAGAATGTTGATATGTCCTGTCTTTTATTAGAATGTTGATATGTCCTGTCTTTTATTAGAATGTTGATATGTCCTGTCTTTTATTAGAATGTTGATATGTCCTGTCTTTTATTAGAATGTTGATATGTCCTGTCTTCCGTTAGAATGTTGATATGTCCTGTCTTCCGTTAGAATGTTGATATGTCCTGTCTTTTATTAGAATGTTGATATGTCCTGTCTTCCGTTAGAATGTTGATATGTCCTGTCTTCCGTTAGAATGTTGATATGTCCTGTCTTCCGTTAGAATGTTGATATGTTCTGTCTTCCGTTAGAATGTTGATATGTCCTGTCTTTTATTAGAATGTTGATATGTCCTGTCTTCCGTTAGAATGTTGATATGTTCTGTCTTCCGTTAGAATGTTGATATGTCCTGTCTTTTATTAGAATGTTGATATGTCCTGTCTTCCATTAGAATGTTGATATGTCCTGTCTTTTATTAGAATGTTGATATGTTCTGTCTTCCATTAGAATGTTGATATGTCCTGTCTTTTATTAGAATGTTGATATGTCCTGTCTTTTATTAGAATGTTGATATGTCCTGTCTTTTATTAGAATGTTGATATGTCCTGTCTTCCGTTAGAATGTTGATATGTCCTGTCTTCCGTTAGAATGTTGATATGTCCTGTCTTCCGTTAGAATGTTGATATGTCCTGTCTTTTATTAGAATGTTGATATGTTCTGTCTTCCATTAGAATGTTGATATGTCCTGTCTTTTATTAGAATGTTGATATGTCCTGTCTTTTATTAGAATGTTGATATGTCCTGTCTTTTATTAGAATGTTGATATGTCCTGTCTTCCGTTAGAATGTTGATATGTCCTGTCTTCCGTTAGAATGTTGATATGTCCTGTCTTCCGTTAGAATGTTGATATGTCCTGTCTTCCGTTAGAATGTTGATATGTCCTGTCTTCCGTTAGAATGTTGATATGTCCTGTCTTTTATTAGAATGTTGATATGTCCTGTCTTCCGTTAGAATGTTGATATGTCCTGTCTTCCGTTAGAATGTTGATATGTCCTGTCTTCCGTTAGAATGTTGATATGTCCTGTCTTCCGTTAGAATGTTGATATGTTCTGTCTTTTATTAGAATGTTGATATGTCCTGTCTTCCGTTAGAATGTTGATATGTTCTGTCTTCCGTTAGAATGTTGATATGTCCTGTCTTTTATTAGAATGTTGATATGTCCTGTCTTCCGTTAGAATGTTGATATGTCCTGTCTTCCGTTAGAATGTTGATATGTCCTGTCTTCCGTTAGAATGTTGATATGTCCTGTCTTCCGTTAGAATGTTGATATGTCCTGTCTTCCGTTAGAATGTTGATATGTTCTGTCTTTTATTAGAATGTTGATATGTCCTGTCTTCCGTTAGAATGTTGATATGTCCTGTCTTCCGTTAGAATGTTGATATGTCCTGTCTTTTATTAGAATGTTGATATGTCCTGTCTTCCGTTAGAATGTTGATATGTCCTGTCTTCCGTTAGAATGTTGATATGTCCTGTCTTCCGTTAGAATGTTGATATGTCCTGTCTTTTATTAGAATGTTGATATGTCCTGTCTTTTATTAGAATGTTGATATGTTCTGTCTTCCGTTAGAATGTTGATATGTCCTGTCTTCCGTTAGAATGTTGATATGTTCTGTCTTTTATTAGAATGTTGATATGTCCTGTCTTTTATTAGAATGTTGATATGTCCTGTCTTCCGTTAGAATGTTGATATGTTCTGTCTTTTATTAGAATGTTGATATGTTCTGTCTTTTATTAGAATGTTGATGTTCTGTCTTCCATTAGAATGTTGATATGTCCTGTCTTTTATTAGAATGTTGATATGTTCTGTCTTTTATTAGAATGTTGATATGTCCTGTCTTCCGTTAGAATGTTGATATGTCCTGTCTTTTATTAGAATGTTGATATGTCCTGTCTTTTATTAGAATGTTGATATGTTCTGTCTTCCGTTAGAATGTTGATATGTCCTGTCTTCCGTTAGAATGTTGATATGTTCTGTCTTTTATTAGAATGTTGATATGTCCTGTCTTCCGTTAGAATGTTGATATGTTCTGTCTTCCGTTAGAATGTTGATATGTCCTGTCTTTTATTAGAATGTTGATATGTCCTGTCTTCCGTTAGAATGTTGATATGTCCTGTCTTCCGTTAGAATGTTGATATGTCCTGTCTTCCGTTAGAATGTTGATATGTCCTGTCTTCCGTTAGAATGTTGATATGTCCTGTCTTCCGTTAGAATGTTGATATGTTCTGTCTTTTATTAGAATGTTGATATGTCCTGTCTTCCGTTAGAATGTTGATATGTCCTGTCTTCCGTTAGAATGTTGATATGTCCTGTCTTTTATTAGAATGTTGATATGTCCTGTCTTCCGTTAGAATGTTGATATGTCCTGTCTTCCGTTAGAATGTTGATATGTCCTGTCTTCCGTTAGAATGTTGATATGTCCTGTCTTTTATTAGAATGTTGATATGTCCTGTCTTTTATTAGAATGTTGATATGTTCTGTCTTCCGTTAGAATGTTGATATGTCCTGTCTTCCGTTAGAATGTTGATATGTTCTGTCTTTTATTAGAATGTTGATATGTCCTGTCTTTTATTAGAATGTTGATATGTCCTGTCTTCCGTTAGAATGTTGATATGTTCTGTCTTTTATTAGAATGTTGATATGTTCTGTCTTTTATTAGAATGTTGATGTTCTGTCTTCCATTAGAATGTTGATATGTCCTGTCTTTTATTAGAATGTTGATATGTTCTGTCTTTTATTAGAATGTTGATATGTCCTGTCTTCCGTTAGAATGTTGATATGTCCTGTCTTTTATTAGAATGTTGATATGTCCTGTCTTTTATTAGAATGTTGATATGTTCTGTCTTCCATTAGAATGTTGATATGTCCTGTCTTTTATTAGAATGTTGATATGTTCTGTCTTTTATTAGAATGTTGATATGTCCTGTCTTCCGTTAGAATGTTGATATGTCCTGTCTTCCGTTAGAATGTTGATATGTCCTGTCTTTTATTAGAATGTTGATATGTTCTGTCTTTTATTAGAACTGGCAGAAGGTCCAGAGGACCCGTCTAACGGCGACACCCTCTTGGATTGGCTGAACACCGTCAGGCGGACAGGCAACACCACCCGCAGTGGTCACCGAGGCAACCAGTCGTGGCGGGCGGTGAGCCGGACCAACCCAAACAGCGGAGACTTCCGGTTCAGTCTGGAGATCAACGTTAACCGTAACCTGGCGGAGCAGCAGGCCCGCGCGGAGGGGGAGGCGCAGGAGGAGGCCGCAACAAGAGCACCTGACAATGGGGTGGAGGTCCAGCCTGAGGCGGGGACGGAGGTACCCATGGAGACAGGAGAGGTGCTGGAGGAGCCAGTTGTGGAGGAGCTGGCTGTCATAGTGGAACCAGAAGCAGAGATGGAGCCAGAGGCTGAAGTAGAAGCTGAGCCAGAACTAGAAGCAGAGATGGTCCCAGAGTTAGTAGTAGAGGTAGTCCCACAGCCGCCCAGCCCTGTCACCACCACCCCTCCTGTCTCCAGACCAGCCAGTCCCCTGGTGCAGGCCCCTCCAGCCACCCCGGCCCCTGCCCCTCCCAGCCCTCCCCCTGAGGAGCCTCCGCGACGTGGCCAGAGACGAGCCCGCAGCCGTAGCCCCGAGCAGCGCCGGACCAGGGCTCGCACCACACGGAGCCGTTCCCCCCTCACCCTGGACCGACTGGACGGCCTCCCCCGCCAAATGCCCACCGCAGCCACCACACACAGCCCCGCCACCCAGGCCCCCGCAGAGGGAAGCTCACGGACTCGACAGCATGTTCTGTCCCGGCAGAGCACCGCAGAGTACGAGGCCCAGTCAGCCGGAACAGGGTTTGACACAGGTTCTGGGAACGCCCCAGAGCCCGTTACCACCCCACCCCAGGAGGGAGAGGCCGCGGGCACGGAGGGAGCAGCGGGACGACGTCCCCCCACCATCATGCTGGACCTGCAGGTGCGTCGTGTTCGTCCAGGTGAGTACCGCCAGAGGGACAGCATTGCTAACAGAACCCGCTCACGCTCCCAGAACTCCAACAACACCTTCCTGTACGAGAGTGAGAGGGGGGGATTCCGCAGGACCTTCTCCCGGTCCGAGCGTGCGGGTGTGAGGACGTACGTCAGCACCATCAGGATCCCCATCAGGAGGATCAGTGACGCAGGGTTGGGAGAGGCCACCTCCATGGCTCTGCAGACCATGATACGACAGATCATGACCGGCTTCGGAGAGCTCAGCTACTTCATGGACTCAGACTCTGACTCCTCGGACTCAAACCGTGGCGGTGGTAACCCCACTGGCGCTGCCGACCTGGCCGAGGCGCTCAACACTCCCGAGGGGGGAGTAGCCGGTATGGCGGAGGGGGCGGAGCCTCCTGTCTCAGTGAGCGGGCATAGTATGGGAGGAGCCGGGGAGGCAAGGACAGAGGAGAGGGAGGTGGAGGACGGGATTGGTCTGGGTCTGGCCCCAGGGATAGGTTTAGGGGTGGGGGGCACCCCCAGGGAGGGGCGAGCTCGGCCCCGTGCCCCCATCAGTTTGGAGGAACCAGGGTCACTACCCTTCCTCCGCCTTGCTCACTTCTTCCTCCTGAATGATGAGGATGAGGAACAGCCCAGAGGACTCACCAAGGAGCAGATCGACAACCTCTCCACCAGGAACTTTGGGGAGAGTGATGCTCTGAAGACCTGCAGTGTGTGTATCACAGAGTATGCTGAGGGGAACAAGTTGAGGAAGTTGCCCTGTTCTCATGAGTACCATGTTCACTGTATCGACCGCTGGCTGTCTGAGAACTCCACCTGTCCTATCTGCCGCAGGGCCGTGCTGGTGTCTGCTAACCGGGAGAGTGTGGTCTAACCTGGAGAGCTAGAGGTCAGGGGTCAGCGGTGCTCCAGGCAGACAGCTCCAGTATATAACACGGTGTCAGTTCTGCAGGCATTTCTCCTAGTCAGACCATTTACATTGTTCATGTTTTTCTTCTTAAGCCATCAGTGAGTTTTATCCAACTGACATGCCGGTGTTTGGACAGACTGACAGACAAGACCGAGTCTAGACTGACAGGAAGAAAGGTGATGTCCTCATAGACTCTGTAGGAAGAGACGTGAGAAAGAGATGCAACTGTCCCCTGTTGGCTAACAGACCCCAACTCTCCCTTGCCTGTCTTACCCCAAAAGGGACTCCACTGTCCCCACCTCACCCTGCTCTCCACCTGAAAGATGAACTGCATTTATCAATACTCTGGAACGGCTCACAGACTGTCAGTGTGTCAAAGCTTGCTGAATCAGTTTTTAAGTTAACACTGTGGAATGTTGTACAGGCTTTAATGGGGAGAACAAGATGTGACGGACTTGGATTCCGTTTGGAATTCTTAGCTATCAGTTTATTTGGAATCGTATTGCGTCATATTCAGGACATCGGACCAATAGTACTGATTGTTGATTATGTTGAACCGTCGTTGAGATGGGATGTAGGTATCTGTTAACTGATGCTAGTGTGTAGTCTGACTCTAGCCCATCACCATGAAGCATCGATCTGGCCTGTTTCTATTTCTGCCCTCTGACAGTGTTTCATCATGACCTGGCCTGTGTACACAAAGCATATCACAGTATCAGTGGGGATCTAGGATCAGTCCGTCAGTGGGGATCTAGGATCAGTCCGTCAGTGGGGATCTAGGATCAGTCCGTCAGTGGGGATCTAGGATCAGTCCGTCAGTGGGGATCTAGGATCAGTCCGTCAGTGGGGATCTAGGATCAGTCCGTCAGTGGGGATCTAGGATCAGTCCGTCAGTGGGGATCTAGGATCAGTCCGTCAGTGGGGATCTAGGATCAGTCCGTCAGTGGGGATCTAGGATCAGTCCATTATTGGGTATCTAGGATCAGTCCATTATTGGTAATCTAGGATCAGTCCATTATTGGGGATCTAGGATCAGTCCATTATTGGGGATCTAGGATCAGTCCATTATTGGGGATCTAGGATCAGTGGTGATCTAGGATCAGTCCATTATTGGGGATCTAGGATCAGTCCATTATTGGGGATCTAGGATCAGTCCGTCAGTGGGGATCTAGGATCAGTCCGTCAGTGGAGATCTAGGATCAGTCCAGTCCATATAATCTTATTCATTATGACCTAAAAGGGCCAACTGATCCTAGATCATCACTCCTACTCTGGGACACTTTATGGATACGGGCCCTGAATGATAACGACGACCTCCTAGTGATCCTAACCCTGTCACTATGACAACCTGTTGGTTCTGCTACCATGTGACCAGGAAGTGAACAGAGGGCTGCATTATGGCTCCGTCTCCACCACCCTATCTCTATATAGTGCACTACCCATAGGACTCTGGTCAGAAGTACTGCTCTATATAGGGAATAGTGACATTTGGGATTCACATTTATGGGTTCCATGTGGTGTTGCATGAAGGATCTGGATTTAGACCCCTGCCAGGCCAGACCCCGGCCAGGGTTAGACCCCGGCCAGGTTAGACCCAGGCCAGGCTACTGCCTCTGTCCTGTGTTTTGGCCTAGAACTTCTACCACCAAGAGACATCTTTATATCTGGAACACCAGTGCAATAACTACAAAGTGGGAAAACTGAAGAAGTGTAATATTCTAAACTTGTATATTATTTCTAAAATATTGTAGACTGAATATTCACAGTTAAAATGAAGACTTGTTCCCTTTTAAAAATGTGTTAAGCTTTTTATTTTCTAGAGCTGGGTTCTTTCTGTACATTCTGATAGCACTATTCCTTGGCGAGCGGTGGGCCTGTAGGATGATGTACGTTGGCTGTACACACAGACGGAGGGTTCCATGCCATGATGACATCACATTATTCTATAGGTTCCATGTGTTCTCACGGTTGCCGTCGTTACCTCCTCCCTGTATAAATAAAGTTTTGGGTGGTTGAAGCTCTGTTATTGTTGATAATGACCAGTTGTAAATGAAATGTATTGTCTTTCTGACAGTGCTTCCCTACGAGCCTGGCTGTCTTCATCAAGGCCTCCTCCTTCACTATGTTGCATTGGTCCCAAATGGCTCCCTATTCCCTGTAGTGACTTACTTTTGACCGGAGTCCTATGGGCTCTGGTGAGAAGAAGTGCACAACAAAGGGAATAGGGTGTCACTGAGTCACAGGCCAGTTGTGTATTTTAACAGGCTGTAGTTTAATATCCGTATGTTCACCAAGGGCACCCCTCTTTATCATGAAATACAGTGCCTTTGGAAAGTATTCAGACCCATTGACTTTTTCCACATTTTGTTACGTTACAGCCTTATTCTAAAATGGATGAAATAAAAAATAATTCCTCAGCAATCTACACACAATACCCCGTAATGACATCACAATACCCCCGTAATGACATCACAATACCCCTGTAATGACATCACAATACCCCCGTAATGACATCACAATACCCCCGTAATGACATCACAATACCCCCGTAATGACATCACAATACCCCCGTAATGCCATCACAATACCCCGTTATGACATCACAATACCCCCGTAATGCCATCACAATACCCCGTAATGACATCACAATACCCCCGTAATGCCATCTCAATACCCCGTAATGACAAAGCAAAAACAGGTTTTTAGACATTTTTTCACACGTATTCAGACCCTTCGCTATGAGACTGGAAATTGAGCTCAGGTGCATCCTGTTTCCATTGATCATCCTTGAGATGTTTCTACAACTTGATTTGGAAAGGCACACACCTGTCTAAATAAATAAGGTCCCACAGTTGATCGTGCAAAAACCAAGCCATGAGGTCGAAGGAATTGTCCGTAGATCTCCGAGACAGGATTGTGTTGAGACAGATCTGGGGAAGCGTATCAAAACATTCTGCAGCATTGAAGGTCCCCAAGAACACAGTGGCCTCCATCATTCTTAAATGGAAGATGTTTGGAACCACCAAGACTCTTTCTAGAGCTGGCCGCCTGGCCAAACTGAGCAATCAGGAGAAGGGCCTTGGTCAGGGAGGTGACCAAGAACCCGATAGTCACTCTGACAGAGCTCTAGAGTTCCTCTGTGGAGATGGGAGAACCTTCCAGAAGGACAAACATCTCTGCAGCACTCCACCAATCAGGTTTTATGGTAGAGTGGCCAGACAGAAGTCACTCCTCAGTAAAAGGCACATGACAAAAGGCACCTAAAGGACTCTCAGACCATGAGAAACAAGGTTCTCTGGTCTGATAAAAACAAGATTGAACTCTTTGGCCTGAATATCAAGCGTCACATCTGTAAAAAATCTGGCGCCATCCCTACGGTGGAGCATGGTGGTGGCAGCATCATGCTGTGGGGTTGTTTTTCAGCGGGCAGGGACTGGGAGACTAGTCAGGATTGAGGCAAAGATGAGAGGAGCAAAGTACAGAGAGATCCTTGATGAAAACCTGCACCAGAGCTCTCAGGACCTCAGTGGGGTGAAGGTTCACCTTCCATTAGGACAATGACCCTAATCACAGAGCCAAGACAACGCAGGAGTGGCTTCGGGACAAGTCTCAATGTCATTGAGTAGCCCAGCCAGAGCCCGGACTTGAACCCGATCTAACATCTCTGGAGAGACCTGAAAATAGCTGTGTAGCAACACTCCCCATCCAACCTGACAGAGCTTGAGAAGATCTGCAGAGAAGAATGGGAGAAACTCCCCAAATACAGGTGTGCCAAGGTCATAGCGTCATACCCAAGAAGACTCGATCGCTGCCAAAAGGGCTTCAACAAAGTACTGAGTAAAGGGTCTGAATACTTAGGTAAATGTGATATATTCGTTTTTAAAAGACAAATAAGCAAAAATTGCTAACCATATTTTTACTTTGTCCTTATGTGTAGATTGGTGAGGGGGGGACAATTTAATGTATTGTAGAATAAGGCTGTAACCTAAAAAAAATGTGGAAAAAGTCAAGGGGTCTGAATACTTTCTGAAGGCACTGTGTATATGTTGGGGGGTTTAAGTGTATTTTTCCCTGGTTTATACATGTGATAAATACCACCTTCCCACTTGATTATGAACGCATGAAAGGCATTGCATGGTCAATCAGACATCTGCATTGGCCGTGCGTCATTTACAGTGATATGGCAATGCCGTGTCAGGGCATTCCCACCGAAGATTTTTATAACTAAACTAAGATAGACCACTGCCCGTTGTTTCAAACGGGAACTAATTACTCGTAGGGGCCGAGCCAAGCACGAGCTAGAGATCCTATTGGCGCGTTCTAGCTAACATTTGCATATTTCCGTTAGGGAACTCCTAATGCGCGTGTGCATTGACTCAATTTGCCTCTGCGCTCCTAAACAATGCCATTTTTTGTAAATGTTGGCAAAGGGTAAAGTATACACAACTTAGTCCACGCTGTTTGTTACATATTTTAGTTCTGGGAACTGAAAACTGTATTGAGATCAAATGTTTCATCTACGAGAATATTTGCAGAATATCGGCCAAAATCCATCTAGTTCTCTCTTCTCCCACTGCCGGACACTGGGCTTCCTCTCTACCATATTTGGTTGTGAGCAGAAACGCCGAGCGGATGCCTCAAGTATATAGATCCGGTGAAATATCTGTTTCATTGTTCTGTGTTCATTCTACTTGCGCTTTGCCGAGCAGCGCAGAGCTGTTGTGAAGGAAGTTCATCAAGATTCCCATAACGTTGCTCACGAGTGTCGCAGCGTTCTAATGCACTGGCTCAGTGCTAGAGGCGTCACTACAGACGCTGGTACGATTCCGGGCTGTATCACAACCGGCCGTGATCGGGAGTCCCACAGTGGCGGCGCATAATTGGCCCAGCGTCGCCCGGGTTAGGGGAGGATTTGACCGGGGTTGGCCGTAATTGTAAAATAAGTGTTTGTTCTGACTTGCCTAGTTAAATAAAGGCTAAAGAAAATAATGTGGTAGGCAAAATACTCTAGCAATTACGGTATTATGCTCAAGGCAATAAGAAGGAAGTGAAGGGTGGAATGTCATCCATTTCTTTTCAACTCTACAAAGGAACGATGGCGCTCCGGACTTTAGGTTGTCACTTGGGGCGTTTTCAAGGGATTTACTGCCAGGTAAGACCTGTAGAATAAAACGAGTGTCACCTGTTCTAAAACGGAGCTACAGAATAGTTCCTTGTCTTTGGAAGACACTTTTATTAACGAGGGACATGTGTAGTCGTCTACAGTACAACTTCTGTATGAAATTGTAAGCTATTAACTTGTATTTATAATGTGTAATTAATATCGAATTCTACAACTAAGAAACGACACCGCTACAGTTTACCGTAATTATCCGAATACAGTTAACCCCAGATGTTTGCTGAATTTATCATAGTACTACTTCATTTGACCACGTAGGGACGCTGTCTACACGTTTGTGTGAATATATATATATATTTTTTTTACATGCATGATTTTTTTGCACACCTACATTCACCCACCTGTCTCTGGCCATGTTGTCCCAGCTACAGCCCCGGTCCTGTGGGCTGGCTGTGTTGGGGGTGCGGGGGCTACCTGTGGTGTCGGTGGGGGTGAGATATAAGAGCTCCGGCCCTGTACAGGTGAGTCACCTGGACCACCTGGTGTTGACCGTAAAGAGTGTTCCAGCCACCTGCACCTTCTACTCTTCTGTCCTGGGCATGGAGGTCATCACCTTTAAGGTACATTCTGAGTACTGAACACAGACTGCATAATCAATGATTAGTCTATTGATCACTTTTACTGAGACGTTAATTATTCTACTTTGGATAAAACATAGCTTGTCAACGTTTTCTACTGTTCTGCCCATGGTCGTTTCCACAATAGATTCGCAAACAACCAACAAGGTCATTAAATAAATCATAGATACACTCCAACTGGACTGTGCAACCATGTGGAAAAACCCCAGCAGGTGGTAGCCTTGACCAGTCTCTTATTAAAACCCCAGCAGATGGTAGCCTTGACCAGTCTCTCTTCTTCTTTACCCCAGCAGGTGGTAGCCTTGACCAGTCTCTTATTAAAACCCCAGCAGGTGGTGGCCTTGACCAGTCTCTTATTAAAACCCCAGCAGATGGTAGCCTTGACCAGTCTCTTATTAAAACACAGCAGATAGTAGCCTTGACCAGTCTCTTATTAAAACCCCAGCAGGTGGTAGCCTTGACCAGTCTCTTCTTAAAACCCCAGCAGATGGTAGCCTTGACCAGTCTCTTATTAAAACACAGCAGATGGTAGCCTTGACCAGTCTCTTCTTAAAACCCCAGCAGGTGGTAGCCTTGACCAGTCTCTTCTTAAAACCCCAGCAGGTGGTAGCCTTGACCAGTCTCTTATTAAAACCCCAGCAGGTGGTAGCCTTGACCAGTCTCTTATTAAAACCCCAGCAGATGGTAGCCTTGACCAGTCTCTTATTAAAACCCCAGCAGGTGGTGGCCTTGACCAGTCTCTTATTAAAACCCCAGCAGATGGTAGCCTTGACCAGTCTCTTATTAAAACACAGCAGATGGTAGCCTTGACCAGTCTCTTATTAAAACCCCAGCAGGTGGTAGCCTTGACCAGTCTCTTATTAAAACCCCAGCAGATGGTAGCCTTGACCAGTCTCTTCTTAAAACCCCAGCAGGTGGTAGCCTTGACCAGTCTCTTATTAAAACCCCAGCAGGTGGTAGCCTTGACCAGTCTCTTATTAAAACCCCAGCAGGTGGTAGCCTTGACCAGTCTCTTATTAAAACCCCAGCAGATGGTAGCCTTGACCAGTCTCTTATTAAAACCCCAGCAGGTGGTGGCCTTGACCAGTCTCTTATTAAAACCCCAGCAGATGGTGGCCTTGACCAGTCTCTTATTAAAACACAGCAGATGGTAGCCTTGACCAGTCTCTTATTAAAACACAGCAGATGGTAGCCTTGACCAGTCTCTTATTAAACCCCAGCAGATGGTAGCCTTGACCAGTCTCTTATTAAAACACAGCAGGTGGTAGCCTTGACCAGTCTCTTCTTAAAACCCCAGCAGGTGGTGGCCTTGACCAGTCTCTTATTAAAACCCCAGCAGGTGGTAGCCTTGACCAGTCTCTTATTAAAACCCCAGCAGATGGTAGCCTTGACCAGTCTCTTCTTAAAACCCCAGCAGGTGGTAGCCTTGACCAGTCTCTTATTAAAACACAGCAGATGGTAGCATTGACCAGTCTCTTATTAAAACCCCAGCAGGTGGTAGCCTTGACCAGTCTCTTATTAAAACCCCAGCAGGTGGTAGCCTTGACCAGTCTCTTATTAAAACCCAGCAGATGGTAGCCTTGACCAGTCTCTTATTAAACCCCCAGCAGGTGGTAGCCTTGACCAGTCTCTTATTAAAACACAGCAGATAGTAGCCTTGACCAGTCTCTTATTAAAACACAGCAGATAGTAGCCTTGACCAGTCTCTTATTAAAACCCCAGCAGATGGTAGCCTTGACCAGTCTCTAATTAAAACCCCAGCAGGTGGTAGCCTTGACCAGTCTCTCTTCTTCTTTACCCCAGCAGATGGTAGCCTTGAGCGGTCTCTCTTCTTCTTTACCCCAGCAGATGGTAGCCTTGACCAGTCTCTCTTCTTCTTTACCTCAGCAGATGGTAGCCTTGACCAGTCTCTTATTAAAACCCCAGCAGATGGTAGCCTTGACCAGTCTCTTCTTAAAACCCCAGCAGGTGGTAGCCTTGACCAGTCTCTTATTAAAACCCCAGCAGATGGTAGCCTTGACCAGTCTCTTATTAAAACACAGCAGGTGGTAGCCTTGACCAGTCTCTTCTTAAAACCCCAGCAGGTGGTAGCCTTGACCAGTCTCTTATTAAAACCCCAGCAGGTGGTAGCCTTGACCAGTCTCTTATTAAAACACAGCAGGTGGTAGCCTTGACCAGTCTCTTCTTAAAACCCCAGCAGGTGGTAGCCTTGACCAGTCTCTTATTAAAACCCCAGCAGGTGGTGGCCTTGACCAGTCTCTTATTAAAACCCCAGCAGGTGGTAGCCTTGACCAGTCTCTTCTTAAAACCCCAGCAGGTGGTAGCATTGACCAGTCTCTTATTAAAACCCCAGCAGGTGGTAGCCTTGACCAGTCTCTTATTAAAACCCCAGCAGGTGGTAGCCTTGACCAGTCTCTTATTAAAACACAGCAGGTGGTAGCCTTGACCAGTCTCTTCTTAAAACCCCAGCAGGTGGTAGCCTTGACCAGTCTCTTATTAAAACACAGCAGGTGGTAGCCTTGACCAGTCTCTTCTTAAAACCCCAGCAGGTGGTAGCCTTGACCAGTCTCTTATTAAAACCCCAGCAGGTGGTGGCCTTGACCAGTCTCTTATTAAAACCCCAGCAGGTGGTAGCCTTGACCAGTCTCTTCTTAAAACCCCAGCAGGTGGTAGCATTGACCAGTCTCTTATTAAAACCCCAGCAGGTGGTAGCCTTGACCAGTCTCTTATTAAAACCCCAGCAGATGGTAGCCTTGACCAGTCTCTTCTTTACCCCAGCAGGTGGTAGCCTTGACCAGTCTCTTATTAAAACCCCAGCAGGTGGTAGCCTTGACCAGTCTCTTCTTAAAACCCCAGCAGGTGGTAGCCTTGACCAGTCTCTTATTAAAACACAGCAGGTGGTAGCCTTGACCAGTCTCTTCTTAAAACCCCAGCAGGTGGTAGCCTTGACCAGTCTCTTATTAAAACCCCAGCAGGTGGTAGCCTTGACCAGTCTCTTCTTAAAACCCCAGCAGGTGGTAGCATTGACCAGTCTCTTATTAAAACCCCAGCAGGTGGTAGCCTTGACCAGTCTCTTATTAAAACCCCAGCAGATGGTAGCCTTGACCAGTCTCTTCTTTACCCCAGCAGGTGGTAGCCTTGACCAGTCTCTTATTAAAACCCCAGCAGGTGGTAGCCTTGACCAGTCTCTTATTAAAACCCCAGCAGGTGGTAGCCTTGACCAGTCTCTTATTAAAACCCCAGCAGATGGTAGCCTTGACCAGTCTCTTATTAAAACACAGCAGGTGGTAGCCTTGACCAGTCTCTTCTTAAAACCCCAGCAGATGGTAGCCTTGACCAGTCTCTAATTAAAACCCCAGCAGATGGTAGCCTTGACCAGTCTCTTATTAAAACCCCAGCAGATGGTAGCCTTGACCAGTCTCTTCTTAAAACCCCAGCAGGTGGTAGCCTTGACCAGTCTCTTCTTAAAACCCCAGCAGGTGGTGGCCTTGACCAGTCTCTTATTAAAACACAGCAGGTGGTAGCCTTGACCAGTCTCTTATTAAAACCCCAGCAGGTGGTAGCCTTGACCAGTCTCTTATTAAAACCCCAGCAGATGGTAGCCTTGACCAGTCTCTTATTAAAACCCCAGCAGATGGTAGCCTTGACCAGTCTCTTATTAAAACCCCAGCAGATGGTAGCCTTGACCAGTCTCTTCTTAAAACCCCAGCAGATGGTAGCCTTGACCAGTCTCTTCTTAAAACCCCAGCAGGTGGTAGCATTGACCAGTCTCTTATTAAAACCCCAGCAGGTGGTAGCCTTGACCAGTCTCTTATTAAAACACAGCAGATGGTAGCCTTGACCAGTCTCTTATTAAAACCCCAGCAGATGGTAGCCTTGACCAGTCTCTTCTTAAAACCCCAGCAGGTGGTAGCCTTGACCAGTCTCTTATTAAAACCCCAGCAGGTGGTGGCCTTGACCAGTCTCTTATTAAAACCCCAGCAGGTGGTAGCCTTGACCAGTCTCTTATTAAAACCCCAGCAGGTGGTAGCCTTGACCAGTCTCTTATTAAAACCCCAGCAGGTGGTAGCCTTGACCAGTCTCTTATTAAAACCTCAGCAGGTGGTAGCCTTGACCAGTCTCTTATTAAAACCCCAGCAGGTGGTAGCCTTGACCAGTCTCTAATTAAAACCTCAGCAGGTGGTAGCCTTGACCAGTCTCTTATTAAAACCCCAGCAGGTGGTAGCCTTGACCAGTCTCTTATTAAAACCCCAGCAGGTGGTAGCCTTGACCAGTCTCTTATTAAAACCCCAGCAGATGGTAGCCTTGACCAGTCTCTTATTAAAACACAGCAGATGGTAGCATTGACCAGTCTCTTCTTAAAACCCCAGCAGGTGGTAGCCTTGACCAGTCTCTTATTAAAACCCCAGCAGGTGGTGGCCTTGACCAGTCTCTTATTAAAACCCCAGCAGGTGGTGGCCTTGACCAGTCTCTTATTAAAACCCCAGCAGGTGGTAGCCTTGACCAGTCTCTTATTAAAACCCCAGCAGGTGGTGGCCTTGACCAGTCTCTTATTAAAACCCCAGCAGGTGGTAGCATTGACCAGTCTCTTATTAAAACCCCAGCAGGTGGTGGCCTTGACCAGTCTCTTCTTAAAACACAGCAGGTGGTAGCCTTGACCAGTCTCTACTTCTTTACCCCAGCAGATGGTAGCCTTGACCAGTCTCTTATTAAAACCCCAGCAGGTGGTGGCCTTGACCAGTCTCTTATTAAAACCCCAGCAGATGGTAGCCTTGACCAGTCTCTCTTCTTCTTTACCCCAGCAGATGGTAGCCTTGACCAGTCTCTCTTCTTCTTTACCCCAGCAGATGGTAGCCTTGACCAGTCTCTCTTCTTCTTTACCCCAGCAGATGGTAGCCTTGACCAGTCTCTAATTAAAACCCCAGCAGGTGGTAGCCTTGACCAGTCTCTCTTCTTCTTTACCCCAGCAGATGGTAGCCTTGACCAGTCTCTCTTCTTCTTTACCCCAGCAGATGGTAGCCTTGACCAGTCTCTCTTCTTCTTTACCCCAGCAGATGGTAGCCTTGACCAGTCTCTCTTCTTCTTTACCCCAGCAGATGTTAGCCTTGACCAGTCTCTCTTCTTCTTTACCCCAGCAGATGGTAGCCTTGACCAGTCTCTCTTCTTCTTTACCCCAGCAGATGGTAGCCTTGACCAGTCTCTCTTCTTCTTTACCCCAGCAGATGGTAGCCTTGACCAGTCTCTCTTCTTCTTTACCTCAGGGTAACCGTAAGGCGCTGTGTTTTGGGAAGCAGAAGTTGAACCTGCACCAGGTGGGTCAGGAGTTTGAACCCAAGGCTTTGAGACCCACCTCAGGATCAGCTGACCTCTGTCTCATCACCTCCACCCCGCTGGCTGCTGTAGCTACACACCTACAGGTGACACACACACACACACACACAGCCAATACACCTCCAAGTTATCTACTACATGGTTTCAGTCCTCCACCTGAACCATATGGATGGACATGCTGTCTTCTAGTAGGATGCTGTTCTGCCATGTCCTGAAAGTCCCTGTTTGACTGTCTCATCTATCTGTCACCCGCAGGCGTGTGGTGTGGAGATAGAGGAGGGTCCGGTGGAGAGGAGTGGCGCGGTTGGACCCATCACCTCTCTCTACTTCAGAGACCCAGACCACAACCTGATAGAGGTCTCTAACTACAACCGACCAACGAAGGATTGAGGCCTTACGTCAACCTCTAACTACATGTACAACATCTACCTTCAACAGACCAACAGCCTTCAGCTAAACATCTACCTTCAACAGCCTTAGAACAACAATTTAACTGCAACAGAAGAACAAAGAACAAAGGGCATTCTTATATTTTGTGTTTTTTGGTTCAGCCAACTTATTTTTCTTTTGGCAGGAAGATAACAGTAGTTAGAGTGAAGAGTTAGTGGTAAGGTAACCCTTAGGAGGACAACAATGTAGTTCCTACGTGTCATGTTTTGGCCTAGCCAGATTTGTATTTTAGCCAATTCCTTTGTTGTTTGGGGTGATGACTTGCCTCGTTAAATAAAAACATGAAGAAAAAAAACAATTGTTTGAAGCAGAACCATATTTACAGTAGGTCAGTCAGCGTCGGTTCAGTATCTACATGGAGTATTTTCAACTTTCTGGTCAGTCTGCGTCGATTCAGTATCTACATGGAGTATTTTCAACTTTCTGGTCAGTCAGCGTTTATTCAACAAACCAAAGGCCATTTTTAAGATGTAAATGTGGCATTACAGATACTATCATAACTAAATGCTGTAACTCTAACTCCAGCTGGCCCTGTTTAGACCTGTTTATTAATGGCTCTGGCCAGTCCACTCTGGTACAGAGGCTGTTCAGTTCATATTGACGTCATGTAGCTACAGCTTGTTGTTTCAGCTAGCAGGGCTGACTGGTCAGGTAGCGTCAGCAGGCAGGCTAGTCCCAACAACACAGCTTGTTGTTTCAGCTAGCAGGGCTAACTGGTCAGGTAGCGTCAGCAGGCAGGCTAGTCCCAACAACACAGCTTGTTGTTTCAGCTAGCAGGGCTGACTGGTCAGGTAGCGTCAGCAGGCAGGCTAGTCCCAACAACACAGCTTGTTGTTTCAGCTAGCAGGGCTGACTGGTCAGGTAGCGTCAGCAGGCAGGCTAGTCCCAACAACACAGCTTGTTGTTTCAGCTAGCAGGGCTAACTGGTCAGATAGCGTCAGCAGGCAGGCTAGTCCCAACAACACAGCCAGTTGTTTCAGCTAGCAGGGCTGACTGGTCAGATAGCGTCAGCAGGCAGGCTAGTCCCAACAACACAGCCTGTTGTTTCAGCTAGCAGGGCTAACTGGTCAGGTAGCGTCAGCAGGCAGGCTAGTCCCAACAACACAGCTTGTTGTTTCAGCTAGCAGGGCTAACTGGTCAGGTAGCGTCAGCAGGCAGGCTAGTCCCAACAACACAGCTTGTTGTTTCAGCTAGCAGGGCTAACTGGTCAGGTAGCGTCAGCAGGCAGGCTAGTCCCAACAACACAGCTTGTTGTTTCAGCTAGCAGGGCTAACTGGTCAGGTAGCGTCAGCAGGCAGGCTAGTCCCAACAACACAGCTTGTTGTTTCAGCTAGCAGGGCTAACTGGTCAGGTAGCGTCAGCAGGCAGGCTAGTCCCAACAACACAGCTTGTTGTTTCAGCTAGCAGGGCTAACTGGTCAGGTAGCGTCAGCAGGCAGGCTAGTCCCAACAACACAGCTTGTTGTTTCAGCTAGCAGGGCTAACTGGTCAGGTAGCGTCAGCAGGCAGGCTAGTCCCAACAACACAGCTTGTTGTTTCAGCTAGCAGGGCTGACTGGTCAGGTAGCGTCAGCAGGCAGGCTAGTCCCAACAACACAGCTTGTTGTTTCAGCTAGCAGGGCTAACTGGTCAGGTAGCGTCAGCAGGCAGGCTAGTCCCAACAACACAGCTTGTTGTTTCAGCTAGCAGGGCTAACTGGTCAGGTAGCGTCAGCAGGCAGGCTAGTCCCAACAACACAGCTTGTTGTTTCAGCTAGCAGGGCTAACTGGTCAGATAGCGTCAGCAGGCAGGCTAGTCCCAACAACACAGCTTGTTGTTTCAGCTAGCAGGCAGGCTAGTCCCAACAACACAGCTTGTTGTTTCAGCTAGCAGGGCTGACTGGTCAGGTAGCGTCAGCAGGCAGGCTAGTCCCAACAACACAGCTTGTTGTTTCAGCTAGCAGGGCTGACTGGTCAGGTAGCGTCAGCAGGCAGGCTAGTCCCAACAACACAGCTTGTTGTTTCAGCTAGCAGGGCTGACTGGTCAGGTAGCGTCAGCAGGCAGGCTAGTCCCAACAACACAGCTTGTTGTTTCAGCTAGCAGGGCTGACTGGTCAGGTAGCGTCAGCAGGCAGGCTAGTCCCAACAACACAGCTTGTTGTTTTCAGCTAGCAGGGCTGACTGGTCAGGTAGCGTCAGCAGGCAGGCTAGTCCCAACAACACAGCTTGTTGTTTCAGCTAGCAGGGCTGACTGGTCAGATAGCGTCAGCAGGCAGGCTAGTCCCAACAACACAGCTTGTTGTTTCAGCTAGCAGGGCTAACTGGTCAGGTAGCGTCAGCAGGCTACCCCAGGGCCTTATTACACACTGTATGCATCCCAAAGGACACACTATTATCTATATAGGTCATTAGTCTTGACCAGGGTCCATTGGAGTCAACAGTAGTGCACTATGTAGGGAATATTGTTCCAGGTAGGACATATCTAAACTAACAGTCAGCGTGTAAGTGCAATTTAGCGTGGGACACAGGGTGTGTCCTAAATGGCACCCTTCTCCTTATGGGGCACTGATCAAAAGTAGAGCACTATATATGGTGCTATTTAGGAAGCCCCCTGTTTTCTCTCCAACTATTCTCCTGATCTGGCAGTCTCACTACAAAACCTGCTGGAACAAAGTCTCCATGTCAATTTGGTTGGCTAAGCTCATATACTTAAAGTGCCCTGAAATAGTATGAAGATGTGAAAAACTAAATATTATGGCAATTTAAGTGGCATTATAGCTTTCTGTACATCCTGTCCCCCTGGTCTAGCTGCTTGTGTTAAGGTCTGTATGGCTGAATGCAATACATTAAACAAGCCCTTCTATATAGAAGGCCATTGTGTGTGTGTGTTTCTGCATGAGTAGTGTGTGTGTGTTCTCACTGTGTAACTGGGGTGTTCCTATGTAAATGTTTCACGTTAATGTGATTGTCGAGGTTGGCTCAGAGAGTTGGTTATTTAACTGTAAGACATTATGGGGGATGTTGGTCTCCTCCATATTGGTCTTCACATTACTGTGAACTGATCCATGGAAAACCAACACGATACACATTGACACACACACAAAACACTGACAGAAATGGTGCTGGAGGAGGGAAACAAACTTCCTGTTCTTACTGCCCATCCATCAGGCTTAGGTCCTAACTTCCTGTTCTTACTGCCCATCCATCCATCAGGCTTAGGTCCTAACTTCCTGTTCTTACTGCCCATCTATCCATCAGGCTTAGGTCCTAACTTCCTGTTCTTACTGCCTACCCATCCATCAGGCTTAGGTCCTAACTTCCTGTTCTTACTGCCCATCTATCCATCAGGCTTAGGTACTAACTTCCTGTTCTTACTGCCTACCCATCCATCAGGCTTAGGTCCTAACTTCCTGTTCTTACTGCCTACCCATCCATCAGGCTTAGGTCCTAACTTCCTGTTCTTACTGCCCATCTATCCATCAGGCTTAGGTCCTAACTTCCTGTTCTTACTGCCTACCCATCCATCAGGCTTAGGTCCTAACTTCCTGTTCTTACTGCCCATCTATCCATCAGGCTTAGGTCCTAACTTCCTGTTCTTACTGCCTACCCATCCATCAGGCTTAGGTCCTAACTTCCTGTTCTTACTGCCTACCCATCCATCAGGCTTAGGTCCTAACTTCCTGTTCTTACTGCCTACCCATCG